>NC_090268.1:210976178-211281919 GCF_040414725.1 Anabrus simplex | reverse complement strand
GGAGAGCTGTATCCAGGATGCGTTTCTCCGAAAAAAGCACTTGGTAGCTATTTTTCTTTGACTTGAAGAAGGCCTACGACACCACATGGCGATATGGCATCGTTTCAGTCCTGCATCAATGGAGATTCCGAAGTCACTTGCCGGATTATGTTGCGAATTTTTTGTCCCTCCGTCTATTCCGTGTCCGAGTGGGGAGGACATATTCGCAATACCACGTTCATGAAAATGGAGTCCCACAGGGATCGGTCCTTAGTGTCACTCTGTTCGCGATTGCCATAAACGGTATTGTTTCTGCTGCTAGTCCAGCAGTAATACCGTTCTTATATGTGGACGACTTCGCTCTGCACTATAGCTCGTGCAGTATGGCAGTTGCAAAGCGACAGTTACAGCAGGCTATTAGGAGGGTTGAGCAGTGTACCTTAAAAGATGGCTTTCGGTTTTCTGCCGCAAAGACCTGTGTTGTCCTTTTTTGTCGTCAACGTACTCTTCACCCTCATCCCGAGCTCTATTTAGGAAATATCGTTCTGCCAGTTGTTGACACTTACCGATTTCTTGGGCTCCTTTTCGATAGTAAATTATCGTGGGAGCCACATGTGCGGCAGTTGAAAGTGCAATGTGCTAAGAAGCTTAATATCATGAAGTTACTTAGCAGCACTCCTTGGGGGGCTGACCGCGCGGTGCTTCTACGATTCTATAGGGCACATATTTTATCTCGTCTAGACTACGGCAGTGCAGCATATGGCTCAGCAAGACCAAGCGTTCTTGCGAAGCTAAACAGCATTCACCACAGCGGGGTTAGGTTGGCGACGGGAGCCTTTCGTACAAGCCCCATAGCTAGCCTGCTCGCTGAGTCTGGTGTGCCGCTTTTACACCTGAGGCGCCAGCAACTGCTTTTTACCTATGGTGCTAATTTGCGACAGATGCCACTTCATCCAAGCTATCCTTGCGTTTTCAACAATGGCAACCGTTTGTTGTACGCCGCTCGTCCCCGAGCAACGCGGCCGTTTGGAATACGTTTATATAGCAGTTACAGATTGTTTGACGTACCTTCGGTTCCTTGCCTTGTCGGGCAATCAAGTGGGGTACCTCCGTGGGTAGTACGGCGACCTGAAGTAATCCTGGACCTACACACTGGCCCGAAGGAGAACACGGGACCTTCGATTTATCGGAGGCTCTTCCTGTTCGTCGTTGGCCGCTATCCAGGTTCAGTCGTCGTCTACACGGATGGTTCAAGGACAGATACGAAGATGGGCTGTGCGTTTGTTGTCGACAATGATAGGTTTCTTTTCGCTCTCTCGGAAACCTGTAGTGTGTACACAGCAGGGCTCTATGCTATCTGTAGGGCATTGCGGTACGCACTATACATTGAACGCCGACACTTTCTTGTGTCTACTGACTCCTTGAGCTCGCTCCAGTCTATTGATACCTGTTTCCCTCGGCACCCTCGGGTGCAGCGGATCCAGGACCTGCTGGCCGGGTGTTCGGATGCCGGCACCAGAATTACGTTTCTGTGGCTTCCAAGCCACATGGACATAGAGGGAAACGAGTAGCAGATCAGGCTGCCAGTGAGCCAGTTCCACTGTCCCCGTTGCCTTTCAAGGTTCCAGCAAGTGATATTCGCTCTCAGCTGAGACATCTGGTTATGTCTCATTGGGAGATGGAGTGGCAGGCCATTCCATTTCCCAATAAGCTGAGAGCGATAAAAGGAACAACGAAGGTATGGAAGACTTCCCTTCGGGCTTTGCGGAGGGAAGCCGTGGTATTATGTCGCCTTCGGATCGGCCACGGTATCTTGACGCACTCTCATCTACTGAAAGGAGAAACCCCTCCTGTGTGTACCTGCGGCGACCATCTTACCGTGGTACACATCCTTACGGAGTGTGTGGACCTGGTCGATCTGCGCCGTAGTCTTAACCTTCCGAGTACAATCCCCCTTATCTTGCGAGATGACGAGCAGTCAACAGACCTCGTCATCCGCTTTATGAGGGATAGTGGTCTGTTTTATCGTGTCTAGTGATGTCCTTTGTCCTCGTGTATTTGTTTCAATTGCGCTTTTATCCCATTGACTTCAATTTAGTTTGTGTTGCGTATTTTAATGTGTTATTTTAACGTCTAATATAAATGAAGTATATATATATGCACCACCAGGCAATGCCTTATTCCTTTTCTCCCTGTATTTTCTCTTATTTTATTAGAAAATAATGCATTGCGATTTAGATTCACTGCTGTTTTAATCTCATACTCATTTTTTCATCACCATATTTTTTAACTCTTGCCAGTGGATACATTTTAAAAATTGTCAAATAGCATGTATCATGTCGTCCATCACGTTCCATTAGGGGCCGATGACCTTCGATGTTAGGCCCCTTAAAACAACAGGCATCATCATCATCATCATCAGCTAGATTTTCAACCTTATTTATTATATGTTGAAAATATTAAACATTAAAATTATGTTGTCTGGCGTGCCACAGAAGTCGTGTTCGCGTGTCACAGGTTCGCCGTCCCTGACCTAGATGTTAGGCGTCTTTAAATTACAAGCATCATCATCATCATCATCATCATCATCATCATCATCATCATCATGATAATAATCATCATCATCATGATAATCATCATCATTATCATCAAAATAGAACTGTGTGATCAGCAAAGAGGATGGGCCCTGATGTGCTAGGAGTTTATGATATTCGCGTATGGCAAGATGACAAGGAAGAGATTATAAAGAGTTCTTAACAGGTGTTAAAAAGAGAAGGATACCTCGAACCTACTACGCTCGCGTAGCAGGGGGAGAGGTGATACTCCCACGTGGCGCGTCCCAGGTGGCGGATAGGGGTGTCCAAACCGGCTTGTCGGCGGACTTGAGGGAAATAAAATACCTCTCGCGGATCAAACACACTAGCCCCTGCGGGTGGGGGACGCACATGTAGAATACACCCGCGGTATCTCCTGCCTGTCGTAAGAGACGACTACAAGGGTCGACCATGGGATGATTGAATTAGAACCATGAAACTACTCTTGATTCGTACCATCAAGCGGGGAACACCATGGGTTGCATGTACTTGCGAGCCGTATCACTAAATTGGTACGAAATAGGTTTGTGATTAGTTGCAGTATAGAGCCTGGCCTGGTGGATTTCAGTACCCGTGCGTTGTACCCATGTGAGCAACACCGCGGGTCTGGGCGTAGCCTGTGAATTGTACCACTATATGAGCGGCACCGTGGGTCAGCGTTGCCTGTGATTTGTACCCACTATGTGAGGAACACCACGGGAATACCGGCGCCCGTGACTAGTACACCTAGGTGAGGAACATTACCAGTTTGCGTTGGTTTTGAGTGGCGCCATTGTGTGAGCAACACCATAGGTCTGCGTTCCCTGTACGAATTGCAATACTTGTGAGTAGTACCATCTTGTATGGACAACCGCGAGTCTTCGCTACTTTTGATCCGTACCTCAAAATGACAAATACCATGGTTCTACTTTACTCGTGACATGTACCATTCTGTGGGGCCTTAGACGTGAATTTATCGCCCCTTCAGACATCAAGCATCATTGTGCTTTATAAATGGTCCCTTGGTCAGTAATACTCTAATTAACTACCTTCTTTTTTAGTCTGATCCACTGTTTTTGTTTGTTTGTTTGTTTGATTGTTTTTTGTTTTTTTGTGGGTTTAATGTCCATCCATTCATTCTTCATGACATTTTGTGTATTTTATTTTGGTCAGTGGATGAATTTGAATTTTTTGTTATTTCATTTCGTACCATTAGGGGCCGATGACCTCGATGTTAGGCCCTTTAAACAACAAGCATCATCATCGTCATGAAGAGAAGGATAAATTGTGGAGTAGGACTGTTCATCAAGTATATTATTGCATGCTTCATATTTTCTGTGAGGTACGTAGATCAGCGAATGATACAGGCAGAATATTCTCAGTGTACTCATCATGTGATGGTGCAGGTGTCGATGAATTTGACAAGTTTTGTAAAGCACTGAGTGATATCGTTGTCAGTGTCAACAGCAAGGCTAGGATAATATCAATGACCGATTTAAATTAGAGAGTTGGAAAGAGAACTAATGTGTACGAAAAGTTGATGGGAAAATGTTAGGAAAGTATGGAAGCTATTAGGAATGGGAAACGTTTACTGGACTTCTGTGTTACTATGGGATTAGAAATTACGAGTCCATTCTTCAATCATAAGGCTATTCACCGCTTCCCATGGGAGGGTACGTGTATCAGATCAAATAGGCTATATCAGGAATTCGGGGGATATTTTGATAAGAAAATTACATGGATGTGATTGGGAAAAGTTCCAGAGAATATACAGTAAGTAGGTTCAGGATATAGAAAGAGAATGGGTGGCATACAGGGATGCTGTAATAGGAACAGCAAAGGAATGCATAGAAACAAGTGTGTGGAAAGATAGGAAGAAACGAACATCCTGGTCGAATGTGAAGTGAGAGCAGGTTTTAAACGTAAAAAGGAGGCAGAAATTGCTCCAAACAAGGAGTAACGCAAACAGGGAATTGTACGTAGATGAAAGAAACAGAGGGAATTAAATGATCGTTGAATCGAAGATGTGGTGGGAGGATTTGGGCAATAACCTAGAAAGGATATGTCAAACGGCAGGAAAACCTTCCTGGACAGTAATGAACAATCTTAGAGAGTGAGGGAGAAAGGAAATGGATAGAGTTTCGGGTAAATCAGGTGAAATCAAAACTGGCCCCAGGGAAGGAATATTTTGAAAACTTCTCAACGTAAAAGAAAACTTGTTGGTGACGTCATGAGCAACCGAGCTCATCGGGAGGAGGACAGCATAATGGGTGAAATTTAGCCCAAGGAAGTGGAACGAATGAAAAATAAACGCCATTGCCATAAAGCAGCAGGAATGGATGAAATTACACGTGAAATGGTGAAATATAGTGGGAAAGCAAGGATAAAATGGCTTCATAGAGTAACAAGATTTACTTGGAATGTCAGTAATGTACATTCTGATTGGACAAAAACAATAATTGCACTTATCTATAAGCAAGAGAACAGGAAGGATTGTAACAACTTTCGCGTTATTTAGTTGACCATTATACGAGGCAAGATGTTCACTGGGATTTTGGAAGGGAGGCTGCGATCAATGGTGAGAGTAAGTTGAATGAAAACTGGTGTGTCTTCAGACCACAGAGAGGATGTGTGTGCCACGTAACTGAGAAATGCTACGAGAGGAATAGACAGCTATTTCAGACGACAACGAATTTCTAAACGTTTCTTCTTTTTAAGCAACATGCTCTAATATTGACGGAGAATTGTATTCAGATCTCCGGGCATGGCAACGAAACCGTCCAGTTTGTAGTACGACGAACCCGCCGAAGAGCTTTCGTTTCCAAGTACCGGTAACTACATCGGTAAATGAAATGAAATGGCGTATGGCTTTTAGTGCCGAGAGTGTCCGAGTACAAGTTCGGCTCACCAGGTGCAGGTTTTTTATTTGACGCCCAAAGGTGACCCGCGCGTAGTGATGAGGATCAAATGGTGATGAAGACGACACATACACCCAGCTCCCGTGTGAGCGCAATTCCTAACCCTTCCGGGAATCGAACCCGGGACCTCTGTCACCTAATGCCAGCACGCTAACCATTTAGCCATGGAGATGGACACCTACCTCAGTGAAACGCGTACATTCAAGATCGAGCACTCCACTGCGGTTGTGACGCCTAAGAGTGAAATTCGTTGACGAGACAGAAGCCGAATGAAGCTCGAGCAAATGAAAATTGGGCGTTTCCGTTTGACAGTAGGTTTGTTCGCCACGTTCAAAACGAACGGTGATATGGCAAACCTTACTTGCGCCGGCGTAGAAGACAAGGAGTATATGGAGGGCTGTATCGAGCGTAATATCTCTTTCCTGAAAAAGGATTCCATCTCGATACAGAACTGGATGCACCGGGAGAAGAACGTGTTTGCGACAATGCGTCAGTTAGGTAAACCCGCTGTACTCTGAACTTTCAGCGTAGAAATGTGGATATGAACTTGCTCTCCATGCTTTCACGCTTCTATGCTTTTTGTGTAGATGAGAAAATATACGAGCGCCAATTTTTAAAAGTAGGAAAAATCATAATGTGGAGATAAGGTTGAGCCGACCCCGCGGTGTAGGGTTAGCGTGTTTGACTCTTACCGGGAGGCCCCGAGGTCGATTCCCGGCCTGGTCAGGGATTTTTGCCTCGGTCTTAGGTCCGGTTCGAGGTCCACTCAGCCTGCATGATTACAATTGAGGAGCTACCTGACGGCGAGATGGCGGCCCCGGTCTAGGAAGCCAAGGAAAACGGCTGTGAGTGTTCGTCGTGCTGATAACACGACACCTCATAATCTGCAGAAATTCGGGCTGAGCAACGGTCGATTGGTAGGCCATTGCCCTTCGGGGCTATTGCGCTATTTGGCTTGGTTTGGAGGTAAAGTTCGAAAATTTGGGGCAAATATTCGTTTATTGGGAGAGGAATTAGTGTTTCGAATAACTTATCACGTTAGATGATCGAAAATTTTCAGCTTTGATTTTTTAATTTGTTTATAAGCGTTAGGTTCTTCAGTCTGCTGAAACTAATTTAATAAACAGAAAGAATATGATAACAGAATTATGTCTGAAGAAACTTAATTGAAAAATGATAACTAAGTCGAAACTGATAAAGATGGCTTCAAATATCACAAATCTTTCAAATTATTTATGAAAAGTCCAGATAAACAATTGTCAGACAATCTGCTATCTGGGTGACAGCTCTAATTGCACGTCATGAGGCTGAATTATTGGGCATGGATAAAATAACCAATGCGGCTGGCAATCAAACCCGTGGCCCCTTGAGCAGAATGCCAGTTTTACGCTATTTTTCTTCCTGTTTATCAATGGATCTAGAGAAGGAATTAATTTTTTCTATTAAAACCTTGTTTTGGTGTTGCTTCCTCTGGATTAGGTATCTCTGTCATTGGTCCTTATTTTACTCCTGATTTGACTTCGAGGTAACGAAGAATGTCCCCCCCCCTCCCCGTTGTATACTTGCGGCAGTCATCGTACCGTGGTACACATCCTTACGGAGTGCGTGGACCTGGCCGAGTACCATCTCCCTCATCTTACGAGATGACGAGCAGTCAGCAGACCTCGTCATCAGTATTATGAAGGGCAAAGGCCTGTTTTATCGTGTATGAAAGTGAGTTCTTTATCTGCTTATTATTTTCTTTTAACGTTAATTATGTTTCATTTTGTTAATTGTTTTAGTTTGTTTTGTACATTTAATGTGTTATTTTAACTAATTTGAGTGACGTATATTATTGCATTTCAAGGCAATGTGCTCTATCATTTTATCAGAAATAAGGCATTGCGAATGGGATCCACTTATTATTTTTAATTCATAATTTTTTCTTCGTAATTCGTTTTAAATACTAGTCAGTGGATACCTTTTAGAATGTTAACTATAATTTGAATTCGTTGCACCTCATACCATTCGGGACCGACGATCTAGATGTTAGGTCCCTTTAAACAATAAGCATCATAATCATTATCTTTGTCACCTGGATGACAGCCTTAATAGCAGGTCAGTGGTGAGTGATTGATTTTACATTGATAAAACCACCAAGGTGTTTGCTAATCCAACCCGGGGACCTTACAGCAAATTGCGAGTATTTACGAACAACTGTTCACTATTATTACATTGTTTTATTGCTTTCTTTGGATTAAGTATCTCTGTTAATGGTCTTTTTCACACTGTGACGTCGTATAATACAGTCGTATGGGGTAAGTAAATGATATATATCTGAAGGTACATTATCGTAATAAAACCAGGAGAACACAGAATATCCTCACAACCACATATACGAGAATGTAAGCAGAGGGAATTTATTTCACCGTAGATTTTATCGGCATCCCCTTCCTTACATTCGAGTCTTCTCTACGGCATAGCAGATTCGGGAGTCCCATCTTCATTATTCTCGGTCAACGCCGCGATAAGAACGAACATCTCTCTCACTGTAATAGGTTGACCTGATTCTAGTCGCAGAAGACACAGTTGAACATAGAGATTTCTTATTAAGGAGCTCCCTTGTTTCAGTTGCAGTATGAAGAAGAGAATTCTCAGCAATGCTGGATATGATAAAGTTGTTTGTAATATATATCAATCCCCATAAACTGTTTGTTTCAAAAATCTTCATCTCAGCCCCTACTAAATATACAGCAACGAAATGTTTTAATTATGTTTTTTTACGATAGAATCTCATTTTTCAAAACCAAGATCAGCAATATCAAACTCACTAATTAATTATTGAACGTGGTGGTTTTTTACCCTTCATAGCTGTCCGTTTTCAGCTGAGACATTTGTTGATGTTTCACTGGGAGATGGAGTGGCAGGCCACCGCTGTCCAAAATACGATGAGAACGATAAGATGAACTACGAAGGTATGGAAGACTTCCCTTCGAGTTTCTCGGAGAAAATAAATGGTATTATGTCAGCTGTGGATCGGCCGCGGTGTAGTAACGCATTCCTACTTACTAAAGGTGTACTTGTGGCAGTCATCTTAGTGTGGTACACATCCTTACAGAGTGCGTGGACGATCTTCGCCGTAGTCTAACAATTCCGAGTACAATCTCTCTCATCCTACGAGATGACGAGCAGTCAGCAGGCCTCCGTTCTATGAGGGATAGTGGCCTGTCTTTTCGTCTTTAAACATAAAGTTCTTATCCTTAATTGTTTAAAAGTTTTCGTTTATTGTTAAATACGCTTTTATAATTTTTACCATATTTGTTTTTATATGTTCTTAGTTTTTAAGTTGAATAATATATATAATTTTACCTTTAAGTCTGTGCCTTACTTTATTACATTCTTATTAGTATGTTAATCATTTTAAAGAAAATAAGGCAATACGAATTAGATTCACTGACTATAAAATGCATAAGAAACCTTGTCATTGCTTCAATATCATAGTAAGTTGGTAAATTTTAGTCTATAATTTCATTTAATCTTTTACCATTATGAGCCGATGACCTAGATATTAGTCACTTTTAATGAACGATAATAATATACATCATCTACCTTCCTAGCCTCCGTAGCGTAACAGTTAGTGCTATTTGCTGCCGTCCTTGGAGGCCCGTGTTCCATTCCTGGTACGACCACAGATTTAAGAGTGGCAGGAGGGCTGGTATGTGGTTAGAATTGCACATGCATTCACCTCCATTGGGGGGTGTGCCTGTGAAGAGTTGCACCACTTCGGGATGAAGATATGAGTTTACTATTGCTGAGCCAGTTATTAATATACAGATTGGTCGTAATTCAACGTGAACAGAGTATAAGTGCGTTACAGTGTTGTCATACTTTTCACGACGTTAACCATCATACCATTGTCTCACAACTTGTTCCAGACCTTTTTTTCTGTCGCTCACAATATTTTAATTTATTTACTAATCCAAACAGTACAACATCGTCAGCATCGTGATTACCGATCCTTACTCACATCATTTTTCTACATAAAAACACAGAGGTCCTATATCACTGCCTTGCGGGACCCACTCTTAATCATTATAGGGTCAGATAACGCTTCACCTTCTCTAATTCCCCGAGTTTTGTTTACCCCCTGCGGGTGGGGGACGCACATGTAGAATACATCCGCGGTATCCCCTGCCTGTCGTAAGAGGGGACTACAGGGGGCGACCAATGGATGATTGAATTAGAACCATGAACCTACTCTTGATTCGTACCATCATGCGGGGAACACCATGGGTTGCATGTACTTGCGAGTAGTATCACTAAATTGGTGCGAAATAGGTTTGTGATTAGTTGCAGTAAAAAGCCTGGCCTGGTGGATTCCAGTACCCGTGCGTTGTACCCATGTGAGCAACACTGCGGGTCTGGGCGTAGCCTGTGAGTTGTACCCACGGTTACTAGACTAGACGGTAGGGGTCACGCGCAGGCTGGCTTTGGCTGATGACGTCATCGGGTCTCCTCTGGCCGGCTTGCAGTGAACGCGACCCATTGTATTTGTGCGTTTCTGTTAATGATTTGCTTGTTTTTATTTAACCATTTGCTTAATATTTTTCAATTTTGTCAAATGTAATTGTCGGTTGTTATGTGTAGATAATTATGTTGTAATTTATTTGAGTATTTTTCAGAAGATTACAAGCAATATAATGACCCTGTGCTTAACGCACTATTCCAGTAGCTTTCTCAGTATTAAATTATCTTTCGCCTCGCAAATAAAGTATTTACGGTTCGGTTTTCGTATTTTCTATCCATCCAGTGATTTTAGAACGATTTTATACATAGATTTATTTCTAAAACTCGTTACTAAAATTAAAGAAACTTGACCAATCGCACGGGATGTTTTTTACCGTTGTTTTGGCGAATTGTTGGTGTTAAGTAGTGTTGTAAACACCTAATATTATATTTATGTATAAGTAACTATTTATAAATGTGTATTGGCCGATGGAATGTTGGTAAAGAGGCCCTGAAGAAACGTCAACCACTTCCACCATATCAGGGGTCACTCACTCCTTTTTTGGGGGAAAGAGGCTTCCACAGGCTTAGGCCATATAGACCTGTGGTACGGAGAAAACCCTCACAGTCAGAAAATGCGATCAAAAGTTCAATATTTAAAAGCACCTAATAAATTCACCCAATTTTTATGATGGTGCTAAAACTGCATACATATTTACATTATATAGGTACCACACAAAATATTTACATCTAGATGTTATCTCGTTGTTTTACATCATTTAAAATCAGTCTATCCAACAACTTTCTTAACTTTTTTCACACTTTTCCTTTTTTCATTAGGAGTTCGTTTACACCTCTTGTAAGAATTCATGTGCCTAAGTTTGTTTATGTTTTTCATCCTTATGAAGGTTCTAATTCTACCAAAACATGAAACAACAAAATCTTCAAGATCAGGATAGTTTTTCTTAATTTTTTCATTTAACAATCTAAAAACTCCTGGACATTTCATAATGTAGTTTCCATGGAAGGTACTAAATTCATTTTCCATTTTAATAATAGAATTAATGCACTCATCCGTGGGTTTCATTAAGTACCCTCTCGAAATGGTTTCTAGCCAATTCCTAGGTGAAGGAGAAATGTTCACGGTTTGGATCCCGTACATATTAGCTTTCTGGGGGTACTTTTTCTTCACCCTATAAGCTACATAGCCAGCAATCATTTCTAGTAGCTCGTTCTTCTCTCTAACTACTTCGACAGACACGTTTGCATTATTTTCATCTTAAAAATGTTCCAGAAGTCCATTGACAGCTGAAGTGAAATCACCATCCTCATCCTCAACATTACAATTTTTGTCGCAAGCTTCTCGATTTTGGTTGGACACTGCTTGGCAATGTTCGTCATTATCAAGTATGAAGTGTTGAGGCACCTCATCTTGCGCAGACAAAACGTCTGCGCTCAGAGATTGGACCTTTTTTCATCTGGACAGTTTTTGCTGTTTATCACTTCACCTGCATTCCGGCTTAAAAACAATGATTTAATTCGCTGCGATACAATGGTAGAGAGAGGATGATCATAAAAGCGACCAAGTCCTCGGATCTGGGAAAAGTAGCTCTCAATTATGTCCTGGTTACATTTGTCCGCCATTACGTAAGTATAGCCTTCTGATTTTAAGTCCTTATATAGACCACGAAGGCTACTTATAGACATTGGAAAACCTTCTTGAAAAGGAAGGAGTTTGTTTTTGCCAATTATTCTCATGGTGAAAATTAATTCGAATAATTTGTCAAGAGCATGATTTTGTTGCTCTATACAATTCCCATAGGCACGTTTTGAGCTGTTTGTGCCACAAACGTGGACACTGGAGTTTAGGACGTGAAATCCATTATTAATCGTGATTGCAGTCTCTCCTACATAGCTGATCTCTGGGAAGTTATGGCATATTGCTTTACCCACAGTCAGTGATAACAGTTCAGCGGCTTTCCGTATATTTTGCCTCTCCGTTCCAGTCACAAGGATATGCTTCATTGAAAGCTTGTGTGCATATTGTAGGTCTTCGCCCTCACTTTGCATTTCAATTAATTTTGTAAATGCTTCTTTTGTGAAACATTGCCCACTTTCCAGTTTATATCCTTCATCAAGAAGGTGATTCCGCAGTAATTTAAGTACATGAGGCACATCACCAAAAAACCATATGTTACGTTCTTTACTTGATGGGTTTTCCAGCGACGGTTTTTGCCACGAAATATTCAGATCTGTCATACATTTCCTATTTGAAGGTCCCATGTCACATACAACTGCCCTAACTTTAAATCCGGTGCTTTCTACTACATGAATTACTTCTATTAACAGATCGCTTGACATCGCTGTATCAAAGTTGTAGTATATACGTTGCATCCACTTTTGAACTAAACTTCTTTTTGCAATGACTTGGACATTATCATGAGGTCCTCTAATCATTTCTTCATTTTGATCAAAGCACAAGTCGTTGTTAACCTTCATTTCATCAAAGCTGAGAACAACATCTCTTTCAAAATTTATAAAAAGACTTAATTGTGATTTTAAGATATTAATGCTCAACGCAATGAATCCAGGAGAAATAGAAAATTGTCGTAGCCGTCGTTTGATTGTAACTTCGCTAGGAAGAGGGTAATTAATCACGTCTCTAACAAAACACAACGCTTTATATGATATAGACCGTAAGGTTACCGCCTTAGCAATGTCCTCAGATGACCAACTTGAGCATCTGCCTTTTACTAAAGCTTGCTGTTGACTTTTAGAAAAAGTACCCTCAAAAACTTGATTATTTTTTAATTTTATTATCTCGGTATTAGCTACACTAAGACGGTCCCTGAAGATCCTTATTTTGCTGTTTTAAGTCACAATTTTCTAGTCTAATTAACTCCAATTCTGCAGTCAGTTCAGCAATATTCTCATTACAGAAACACGGATGTTTACTTCTGTCATCTAATTCCTTCCTCAAGATTTCATTATTAATATTTTCTGCTTCAATTGGCGCCTGCGATTGTAAAATTTGTCGTATCTCCTTACGATGATTTCGCTTTTGTGCCCTTATTTCACGATCTTTACAGGACTGACTCGCTAAATTATTACTACTCAGTGGTAAATTTAAATGTGGTACTGCGTCAGTCCTTAAATTACGTTTAATTGGAAGGTTTAACAACTCGCCCTTCAAGTCCCTTCTGTAGTCCGAATTGTCGAAGTGTACAGAGCATACACGAGCATTCTCAATAGTAAAGGAGTCAGCTCGTTTACAGACATTAATCCACTTTAATTTAATGTCACTGTTCTTTGGAAAACGATGAAATTTAATGTCTAAATCCTTCTGGTGTCTATCGTGGTTAGAGCAACCGGCGACAGCACAACACACCATGGCACAGCACAGCACAGCACAGCACAGAAAAATTAAATTCTTACACTGTTGACAAGGTAAACACCATCACTAGACTAATAGCACTCTGCTTGGTTTAGCGAACAAGGGTGCCTTGTGACGTCAGGAGGCGTGGCTTGCTATTGCGCACCCAACTGATGACCCCTACCGTCTAGTCTAGTAACCGTGGTTGTACCGCTATATGAGCGGCACCGTGGGTCAGCGTTGCCTGTGATTCGTACCCACTATGTGAGGAACATGACGGGAATACCGGCGCCCGTGACTAGTACACCTAGGTGAGGAACCTTACCGGTTTGCGTTGGCTATAAGTGGCGCCATTGTGTGAGAAACGCCATAGGTCTGCGGTACCTGTACGAATTGCAATACTTGTGAGTAGTACCATCTTGTGTGGACCACCGTGAGTCTTCGCTACTTTTGATCAGTACCCCAACATGACAAATACCATGGTTCTACTTTACTCGCGACATGTACCATTCTGTGGGGCCTTAGACGTGAATTTAGCTTCCCTGCAGACATCAAGCATCATTGTGCTTTGTAAATGGTCCCTTGGTCAGTAATACTCTAATTAACTACCTTCTTTTTGAGTCTGATCCACTGTTTTTGTTTGTTTGTTTGATTGTTTTTTTGTGGGTTGAATGTCCATCCATTCATTCTTCATGACATTTTTTATTTTATTTTGGTCAGTGGATCAATTTGAATTTTTTGTTATTTCACTTCGTACCATTAGGGGCCGATGACCTGGATATTAGGCCCCTTTAAACAACAAGCATCGTCATCATCATCATCATCATCATCACAACTTTGTCTATACCTTTTTTCCTGTCGCTCACAATCCTTTAATTTATTTACTAATCCATACAGTACAACATCGTTAGCATCGTGATTACAGTTCCTTACTCATATCACTTATCTATATAAAAACACAGAGGTCCTATATCACTGCCTTGCGGGACTCACTCTTAATCATTATAGGGTCAGATAGCTCTTCAACTTCTCTAATTCTCCGAGTTCTGTTTTTGAGAAATGTATCTACCCATTCAATCAATATTTTGTCTAATCGAGTAGCCTTCCTTTTTTTAAATAAACTTCCATAAACGAGAGATTGGCCCCATGCTTTGGGGAACGTAGCTGTCAGCTTTCATTCTGGATATAGTGGGGTCGAATCCCACTGTCGGAAGCCCTGAAGACGGTTTTCCGTGTTTTCCCATTTCCTCACCAGGCAAGTGCTGGGGATATACCTTAATTTAGACCACGGCCGCTTCCTTACCCCTCCTAGTCCTCTCCCATCGTCGCCACAAGTCCTATTTGTGTCGATGCGATGTAAAGTAAAGAAACATCCATGATCTAACTGTCAAAGGCCTTGGATAGGTCAATAGCGATACTGTCCATTTGACATCCTGAACCTAAACTATATGCTATATCTTGGTGAAATCTTGCAAGTTTTATTTAAATTCATGGTCAAAATAAGAAAGGTAAATAGTTAAGGATGTCTTGCTTAACTTCCTTTCAACACGATAATCTCCCAAACCACAAAACACCGAGCGAATTGAACTTGGATACACGTGGTTAATTGGGAATTCTGTAATTTAAACACGGATACGTGGTACGCAGTAAGTGTTAAAGCAGATCTTATATTGTTGTAATTCTTACCCAACAGTGATTCTGTGGGAAACCATCTTAATTGAACTAGCTGAGCAATTAATTGGATAAGAGCCGTGGAATTCCCCGCGGCACCTCACACGAACTTAATTAAGTTGGCTGTATCGAGTATTTCTTCGGTTTCCACTGAAGTTAAACTTGTAATCTTTTAATTAATTCCCTCCGCCCTGTGGAGCGGGGTGGCGGAAGTTAGAATACGCCGAGAGTGTCTTACAAGGAATGTTCTCAAAGTTCCTGACATGTATTATTATAGTAGCCATATGAGCATAGCAGAGCAAGGAAAGTGGAAAGAAGCTGCTGAGTTGGGCTAAGGGTGGGCTGTACACAACAAATAATGTTTAGGAATGGAGGAGACTTCGTATCGGCAGTTTTACCCATATCTTGATGTATTATTTCGATGTCGTTCTACTGCTGTCTCAAAACTAATTCAGCATAAGCTCAAAGTACTTCTTTGGACCTAACTGACATTTTAGATTTTGAGCTGTTTTATTTCTGTTACACTGCAGGCGAATCTGCCACTTCCTTATCACACTTGTCGGATCAACTAGCAGATACATTGGTTAACCCACGGTAATGCAAGATACACCATTTCAGCGATAATTCATTATTAGTGCCTGAACTTCTGTACAGTAACAGATTAGAATGCAAATTAATTTGGCTGTTGGGAAGTGTCGTTTGTATATTCTTTCGTAATGTAGGTTTGTATGTATGTATGTATGTTCAGTCCGTCAGCGATTCCGCTGGTGGGGTCCTCGATTTGTTCTGTGTGATTTCCGACAAAAGAGTAGCGTTACAAAATGTTGCAATGTTTGGGTTGGGAAGAATTGAGAGAAAGAAGAAGAGCTGCTCGACTAAGTGGTATATTCCGAGCTGTCAGCGGAGAGATGGCGTGGAATGACATTAGTAGACGAATAGGTTTGAATGGCGTTTATAAAAGTAGGAAAGATCACGATATGAAGATAAAGTTGGAATTCAAGAGGACAAACTGGGGCAAATATTCGTTTATAGGAAGGGGAGTTAGGGATTGGAATAACTTACCAAGGGAGATGTTCAATAAATTTCCAGTTTCTTTGAAATCATTTCGGAAAAGGCTAGGAAAGCAACAGATAGGGAATCTACCACCTGGGCGACTGCCCTAAATGCAGATCAGTATTGATTGATTGATTGATAAATAACAGCTCTGCCATTAGCTGTCATACATGGCCTAGCCGTCACTGAAGAGGCGTACTAGGGAAATGAGGAGTGAGATAGCTTCCCGTTGCTTTCCTCACCGAGCAGAGTTGCTATTACTTATCAGTCTGCCAAGCCCACTGAAATGCATGCACCAACCGACACTATGAGCAACATTTTCGCACCATTCATAGCAGGGACTGGCGGCGTAAGGATTGCCATTACTAGCATCGCTCATACCTCAGTCACTTTCATATTGTCAAAGCCAGGGATAAGACAGAGACAGATCTATGAAAGTAACTAAATTGCTCTAGCCTATACCAGAAGACATAGTGCACTGTAAACACTAGGTCCTGCCAGCAAAGGCATTAATGTAGCTTTAGCAACATAAATTCTAGGGGTCCTAATGGGCCCTACCCCTGATGTTAATGCAAGCCTTATTGCAAATCCGTACTGCAGTGCCATCATAAACAGCGATTTTGAAACATATACCCCACGAACCTGGGGGAGAGGTGATACTCCCACGTGGCGCGTCCCAGGTGGCGGATAGGGGGGTCCTAACCGGCTTGCCGGCGGACTTGAGGGAAATAAAATACATCTCGCGGACCAAACACACTACCCCCTGTGCGTGGGGGCGTCAGACGAATAATACACCCACGGTATCCCCTGCCTGTCGTAAGAGGCGACTAAAAGGGGCGACCAAGGAATGATTGAATTAGTACCATGAAACTATTTTTGATTCGTACCATCACGCGGGAACACAATGCGAGTAGTACCACTCTGTTAGGTACTGAATAGTTTTATGATTCGTAGCACTCAAGCGGGGTTCAGTGTGGGTTTCCAGTACCCGTGAGTCGTACCTATGTGAGCAACTCCGCGGGTTTAGGCGTTGCCTGTGAGTTGTACCACTGTATGAGCGACACCGTGGGTCTGCGTTGCCAGTGATTTGTACCCACTATGTGAGGAACACCACGGGAATGCCGGTGCCCGTGATTAGTACACCTAGGTGAGGAACCTCATCGGTTTGCGTTGGCTGTGAGTGGCGCTATTTTCTGAGAAACACCATATGTCTGCGTTACCTTTACGATGTACAATACTTGTGAGTAGTACCTTAATGTTTGGAACACCGTGAGTTTACGCTACCTTTGATTAGTACCGCAGCTTGAGAAATACCATGGTTCTACTTTACTCGCGACATGTACCATTCTGAGGGGCCTTAGACCTGAATTTTGGACCCCTTTAGACGTCAAGCATCCTCGATTCAGGATTGTGCTTCATGAGTGGGCCCTTGGTCAGTAATGAATTTTCTATGATTTTTTAAGTTGGATCCAGTCGTTTTTTGTTTGCTCGTTTTTTGTTTTTTGTTTTTGGTTCATGTCCATCCATTCCTTCTTCATGACAATTTTTTATATTTTAGTCAGTGGATGATTTTGAAATTTTTGTTGTCATTTCATTTCGTGCCATTAGGGGCCGATGACCTTGTTGTTAGGCCCCTTTAAACAACAATCATCATCATCATCATCATCATCATCATCATCATCATCACTTTGTGAGCAGTGGCTGTGCATGTGACAGGTGTAACATGGAACGTCGTCGTGAGCTGACACCGTTCGAACGGGGTATGTTGGTCGGTGCCCGACGGATGGGAAGTGCGATTTCGGAAGTTGCGCGGGAATTCGGCTTCACACGATCAAGCGGGTCCAGGGTGTATCGTGAATGGTTGAATGCGGTTGTCACCGTCCACAACAGACGAACGACCGGCCGTCCAGCCACCATCGATGACCGTGACCGGCGACATCTGAGATGGATTGTCGATAGTGACAGACAGGCAACCATGCAACAAATCATGGCTCAATTCAACACAGGCCGTGCTAGATACGTCTCCCATTGGACAATCCGTAGGAACATGGGTTCTATGGGGGTATGGGAACCGGTGCCGCACACGGGTGTCACTGTTAACCCATCGTCATCGGGCACAATGACGCGCATTTTTCGCCAGTCACCAGGAATGGACACTGGAACAATGGCGTAACGTGATATGGTCGGACGAATCACGATTTCAACTGCACCATGCCGATGGGAGGCACCGTATATACCGCAGACCACATGAAGCGATGGATCCCGCCTGCCTCGAAAGTGTGGTCCAGGGTGCTGTTGTCTCTGTTATGGTCTGGGGTGCATTATCCTGGTATGGAATGGGCCCCGCCTAGTTATTCTGGAAGAGACTTTGAATGGTACGCGGTATGTTGAGCTGCTTGGAGACCATCTCCACCGATTTTTGGCCTTCCAGCGCCCAGACGGTTCTGCGGTGTTTCAAGATAATTGTTGTGATTATTGGGATTTGATTATTTGGACTCGGAAGACGGCGATGAATTGTGTATGTAAAGTATTTATTCAATTGTTTGTTTTGGTTTCTCCTCAGTATGTGAATTTTGGAATTGTTTAATTTGTTTGAAGTTGATATGATTTTAAAATTATTTGATTGTCATGGTAATTCTGGTGCATCCTGTACCACACGCGCCACATCGGCGTGGGAGATTTCCGGTTTCGTAAAGTTGCATCAATTTCGTAATTTCTAGAGGCTTCCTAAATGTTCTTTATCAGCACTATTTTTTCTGCGCTCCTATTGGAGAAAATAAAAGGAAATGTGATTGGTAGGTGAATGAAAACATCGTACGCTCATTGGCCGTGGTAAGATTTCATAATTTCCGGGGAGAAGCGTTGTCGCTGGAGCCTTGCTCTGCGAGGGCGTCTTTTCTGTTTGACCACTGAAGGGAACGGTCACCTTCCAAGGTACGGGTCTTCGTGGCCCCGCCATCCGGTAAGCACTGATTATTTTTTTTAACTTTTCAGGTATTCAGTTTCAGATGTAGTGTTTCATTTAATTTATCTTGCCGGAGCGTACCCGT
This sequence comes from Anabrus simplex, assembly GCF_040414725.1. Taxonomy (NCBI): domain Eukaryota; kingdom Metazoa; phylum Arthropoda; class Insecta; order Orthoptera; family Tettigoniidae; genus Anabrus; species Anabrus simplex. The sequence continues at coordinate 211,262,817 of NC_090268.1, read as the reverse complement.
GTTTTCTTCTGCTTCCAAATGTTATCATTTTGACTTAGCCGTTTCGGTAAGTCACCTCACATTGTTAAGAGATAGTTCCCGTTTGTTGTTTTGTAAATTAAATGTTATACGCCTTTCGAAGTAATCTTTATAAGTATTTTTTTTTTCTCGGGACTATCTCATTCATTCCGCTTCATCGTGGAATATTCATCTTTAGGTCGGGTACCCCTTCTCAGAAGTGTTTTTGAGGGGCTACCCACTGAAGATGCTCTGCTCCATGATTATACGTAAATATTTTTCTCCTTAGATGCATCTCTTCACTTTGGTATAACGTTACCTTCCTTTTATTTATTTCAAACTGTTTTGGGTTTTTAAAGGTAACGCCACGACAGTGGAACGTCATGTGTGATGTTCCGGTGTAAAAGAAATTTCATAACTAAATGCTACCCTCATGTAAACTGTAAATTGCAATGGTTGTTGAAATAATGCCGTCAAAATTTTAATGGTATATTGGCTATTGCTTTATGTATGAAATTGAATCTAAATTGTTAAGTAAAGTTTAGGATTACATTGACTTCGCTTCTTCAGTATTACCAATACCTTCCACCGCCTGGATATGGTTCCCAGCCGCTTCCCGGTTATCCTTTCTTAATAGTCATGTTGGTTAAACTGTTTGTTTATTTTTTGTGATTTATGTACTTGCAAATTTAGTTTCGTACACGTTGACATGCCTAGTGTATAGTACTTTTGGTGAATGCATTACCGTAGCAAACATTTTCTCTTCATTAAACCTATTAATTGTAACCTTACCCTTTGGAGAGGTTACAATAATAACGCGCCGCCACATCGCTCCCACGTCGCCCGGGAATTGTTCCAGGAACATGTAGCGGAGGTCCAACGACTGCCATGGCCACCCAGGAGCCCAGATATGAACCCTATCGAGCACATCTGGGATGTCCTGGAACGCATGAATCCTGCACCCACGAACAGACCAGCATTGGCGGCCGCTCTGCAAACGATTTGGTGTCAGCTGCATCTAGAGGACTACCAGGGACTTGTCGACTCACTTCCACGGCGTCTCACTGCAGTTTGCAGGGCCAGAGGAGGCCCCACACGCTATTAGGTGACTATCCCATGACATTTGCTAAGTCAGTGTAAACGTTCCAACATATTTAAACGGCTTTTACAAACTAGATAAGTTCACATTAAAAATGGAAATAACGTTAAACGTAAAGATGCCCTTTCTTGAAGAGCTTTGTCCGTCACTGTGAATTTTTTTTACGAAATAATAAAAATTGTTACCGGTCACAAGTTTTATTAAATTAATTTTACTACTTCAGTCAGAAAGTTCATGGCCTGCCTCCTTTGAGCTAGACAACATGGCGTACACTCCTGTGCTACATTCAATTAGTTCACGTACAGCCTCGTCTAGGCTAGGCAACATGGCGTACACTGATGTGCTACAGACAATTCATGTACTGTCTCCTATAGGCTAGACAACATAGCGTACACTCGTGTGTTACAGTCAATTAGTTCTTGGACACAGCGTACACCTATGAACTATAGTTAATATGTTCGTGGAATGCGCTAACAGTTCAAGAATCCCATAGTCTTTTATCCGCCTTTTCACGACATTTTCCCGTCGTGGTGATTCGGGCGAATTCAACTTCATCATCTCAAACGTTTCACAGTGGATTTTCGTAAGTCATGGCAAAACTTGAAATTTGCCCGTTGTTAAAACTACGACATTCCTATGTTCCGCCGCTACCATTCAACTATACTTCCCAATAGAGACCGTAGTTCTACTTATAGAGCATGCACGCAAGTACCCCTTGCTGGTTTGGCGAAGAACTGTCTTGACCACATCCTGTTTTGCAAACTTTCCGCTGCAATTCACCACAGCCACACTAGTCGCCCAGTACACGAATTCAGTGACTCTACTATGCAAAATCATTTAATACATCTTGTAACTTGGTATGGTTCTAATTATTACATAAAGAAATAAATAACGGCTCATCTGGTTGTAGCAATTATGGTGCCAATTTGTGCATGAACAAACAAACAATGCGACAGACATACATAAGAAACACACACAAGCAGCAAACATTTTCTTTGCCTATTGACGATGTCACGCACAAACACATAGACCACGCAGCCCATCTCGTGTAGTTTTAATTGCCACGTGGCTCAGTTTAGCATAATATCCGCCATCCGGATGTCCTGAGTTTTGACTTGCTGAGGGCACAGTTAGCCGCGGCCAGGTTGGCAATTAGTTCTCCACGTTCATCATTGGCCATATCGCAGTTAATCAACGCAGCTGTGATGAATGGCTGACCGTAAATTTTCTGCATGTTCTATATCCGAATACAATAACTCAGCTCACTCAAATAATGACTTCCGGCCATTATGTGATCAATTCTAAAGCTCGTTTTCTGCTCTTTTCCTTCTTTTGTCGTATCTCTACTCTGGATCGTGAAGCGTAGGCTCGCAGCTTTCTTATTCTGGTCTCTCTCTCTTTCCTGCCTGAAGGAATTTGCTCACACTTTCTTTCTCTTTCATATCGACAGTAATTTGTGAGACGCTAGAGGATGCTTCCCACAATACAATTAAGATATTCCAACCGTCTCGTGTATGGTTCGTCTATATCCTACCCAGGGGCACCTGTTTCTATTCCTAGCACCTCAGGGGATTAATACCCATTTCTAATAACCTTTCACATTGGTGCTGAATTGGAAATTATTGCTTATAATGTGCCACTGAGGGTAATGAAACACTTTAACCAGTTGAATGGTGTTCTTATTAAGCTGTTTCTTTTTGTACAGTATTTAAGAAAAGAACTATCTTTCATACAACAGTAATCATTATTATAACCATCAACCAGAGTGCATTTATTGTGAAGAAGCGTAAATGACATTAATATGATGCCAGCACCCACCATCTACACAGTAAATGCCATAAAATATATTCTTGTGTTCCGTACAGTTGCACAAATATTGGAGGCGTCTTCGTCGCAGTTTTTTAATTTGTAACAAAACTTGATGTATATGCGTTATTCCATTGCACTATGATAGGATTCTTCTCACGCACTACGTTCGACTGACCGCAGCAGACTAACCTGCTTCAGCTCCGTGTGTTCTCGATATGCCTCTCTATTGACATTCGCATGCACACAGTGTTACCACTCATGGCTTTTGCGATATCGGTCCCTTCACCGGAAATTTTAGACATACCTTCTCTAATTTACGTACGTACACTTAAACTATGTCAGAATATGTAAAATGATTTGAGTACTGAATTATTTATTATTACGGGAACTTCGTGAAATGCAGAGGTAAAGATAATGCCGAGGTGAATGAACCGACAAGGAAATGCCTAGAACATAAGGTAAAGCATTACATTTTGAAATGTTATTTCTTTCCTTTTCTATTTTAAAATTCATATATAATCTGAATGAACAACAACGATATAATGATGAGCTCGCCAGCTCGTACAAAACAATGACTTAATGACAAAAATCAGGTACAAAATTACAGAGAATTATCCAGGTGATAATATATAAGGGATGACCATAATCGCTCTAAACTAAAACACTTTTACAAGGGCATGTTTGATCCACTCATTTTCATTCTGGGAGACTTAGCTCCGAAAGTTTACTGTAGTTCAGCCTCTAAGATGCACAAACTTCTTACTAAAGTATGCTTTACAACTTTCAAAAGCTGTGTTTACAGTCATTTCTGCTCAACAGTCTGTTATACACTCGTCTATCAATGACTACAATTTAAACGGGGGCAGCGAGTGCCCAAACTAAATGGCCTTAATGTAAAAATAAAATGTTTAACACGAACGGCCAAGGGCAAAAGGCTAGGAGGCAAAACACTTGCACTCCCTTTAGACAAACTCTTAAAACCTTAAATGGGTCTATGGCCAAACATAGCAGAGGCTAAGCCTATGCTGCAGAGGGGTGAGTAAGCGAGAAATATTAAATACCAAAAACATGTTAGGAATTTAGAGGTTTAGAAAATTTTGGTCACCCCATACCAAGTTGAATAGGATTCAACAGAGAGAGAACACTCTATGTTCCCTTAATTTACATGTTTCCCAGCAGGGATTAGAACAGAGTCTTCAGACTTACCGAAAATTTACATTTAAACTATGACTTTAGAAATTTACATTAATAAAAGAAGTGTGAAACATTCCCCTCAAGTTATCTGCCTGGAGCTATTACATGTTAAGAAATTTCTGCCATTACGTTAATTACTTGGGCCTTTCGAACGACGGCAGGCAGCCCCTGCCTCCGAGTAAGACGCCGCACTCACTAGACTGGAGCGATGACGATGACAATATGGACCTAAAGCGCCCAGCTTTTATAGCATTTTCTAGAGGAAATTTCCAGAACTTTCTTCAGATATCCAGGAAGCCAGTACAAACTTCCAGTTTTAATTGGCTAGAGAAATGTACACAAAATTCCTGATTGGGTAATAACTAAAGAAGAAGGAGGCCGTAGGAGTTTTGACAACTTTAACACATAAAAATACAATCTACCAAAACTAAGGTAAAGAAACTTCGAAAATATAAATTTCTTCAAGAATTAATTATTCTTAATCCCGCCAGAGGGTACACATATGCCGATGGTAGAGGCATATAATAGTTGAAGGTCCAGGTACCTTGAGTTACATTAGTTCGGGGTTCATAGCAGAGATGGCCTTCTAGAAGGCGCGCAGTTTAACCGAACGGAGAAGGTGTACCCCCGGTATGTAAAAAAACCTTTATTATTTATTATTCAGTTATAAGAGTTGTTAAGGCTCAGCGTAAGGGAAACGGCTCTAGGCGAAGAATCTAATGAGAAAGAGTGGCCTATTTTGAAAGACTTACTGATGTTTAATATGAATAATGTATCAATGAATAGTCATACGGCCATAGGTATTGTCCATTACGAAAATCCTCAATAGGAGGGTACAATGACCGTCGTTGGACTTTACCTTGTTTTGAATTTGACTGCTGTAATGGTTTGTGTTCTCAAGAGGTTAGTGGTTGGTTGCCTTGTTTTATTTCCTCACAAAACAATAATCACCACCATCTCAAGAGGTTAGGCCGCCAACCCACAAGTTTAAACTTTCCGGTAACGAGCAAGAAACGACTAAAACTTTAACCTGAGTTTTAAAGATCGTCTGACTTTTTGTTCTGAACAGTTGAGCACTCTTACCTTCCACTGCGGCAAGTGCAATGCTCTCCAAAGAAATCCAACTTATTTCTGTGTGTTACTCTGCAGGTTCAGTACACTTCACAATTATTGATTTGATCCGCCTTCTCTGCTAGAAAAGTTCAACAAGGAACTAATTTACTTCCGTACTTATCAGTGGACGGAAGTGAATTTTAATTTAAGGGCACTTGGATGTGAAAATATGCCGGCCCCGCGGTGTAGAGGTAGCGTGCCATCCTCATACCAGGAGGCCCCGGGTTCGATTCGCGACCAGGTTAGGAAATTTTGTCTCAATGTGAGGGCTCGTTCCAGGTCTACTCAACCTACTTGATTAGAATCGAGGAGCTATCTGACGATGAGATAGCCGCCCCGCTATAGATAGCCAAACATAACGGCCTAGAGGATTCCTCGTGCCTCCCACACGACACCTCGTCATCTGCAGGCCTTCAGGCTGAGCAGTGGTCGCTTGATAGGCCAGGGCCCTTCGGGTCTGTTGCGCTATAGGGTTTGATTTGGTTTGGATGTCAAAAATTTATAAAAAATATAAGTTTGGCTTTTCATGTATTTTTGGAAAGAGCAAACTTTTCTGGACCAAAAATTATCTTGTGTTTATTCCTGCAACAGACGTGTATTTTAAACGAATGGTTATAGTGGCATCACTGCCATTTCCCCTCAGCTATCGCTGAGATTACATTTTTAAGTGACCCCCCGATGCTGGGGGGCGCACATGCAGAATACACCCGCGGTATCCCCTTCCTGTCGTAAGAGGCGACAAAAAGGGGTCCAAGGGCTCTCAACTTGGGAGTGTGGATTCGCGACCACGGCGCCCTTAGCTGAGTCTTGGCAATGCTTCCACTTACTTGAGCCAGGCTCCTCACTTTCGTCTATCCTGTCCGACATCCCTTGGTCAACTCTTGTTCTTTTCCGACCCCGACGGTATTAGAGCATTCGAGGCCTAGGGAGTCTTTCATTTTCACGCTCTTCGTAGCCCATGCTCTTCATCGTCCGTTACTTCATTTTTCGAAGTGACGGATCCCTTCTTTCTTCTTCTTCTTCTTTCTCTCCCTCAACCCCATGTGGGTGGGCGACGCAGACGAAAATTACACCCACGGTATACCCTGCCTGTCGTGAGGGGCGACTAAAAGGGGCGACCGGGGTATGATTGAATTACAACCATGAAACTCATTTTGATTCGTACCATCACGCGTGGAACACCATGGGTTCTCTGTACTTGCGAGTAGTACCACTATATTAGGTACGAAATAGGTTTGTGATTAGTAGCAGCAGAGAGTGTGTCACTGTAGGTTTCCAGTACCCGTGAGTCGTACACTTGTGAGCAACACCACGGGTCTGGGCGTTGTACCACTATATGAGCAGCACCGTGGGTCTGCGTTGCCTGCGCTTATTATCCACTATGTGAGTAACACCACGGGATTACCCTCTCCCGTAATTAGTACATCTAGGTGAGGAACACCATCGGTTTGCGTTGCCTATGTGTGGCGCCATTGTATGAGAAACACCATCGGTCTTCGTTACCTGTACGACGTCCAATACGTGTGAGTTGTATCATCATATGTGGAACACCGTGAGCCTACGCTACTTTTGATTAGTACCCCAACATGACAAATGCCATGGTTCTACTTTACTAGCGACTAGCGATAGTACCCGGCGTTGCCCGGATAGTTTTTGAATGTTTATCTATAATATTTGCATTACCAGTTAGTTAAGTTTGAAGTGAATGCTTATAGAATTATTTAGATGTATTTGATTTCAAGTTTTGGATTATTTAATTTTCGAGTAAAGCATTGTCCTTGTGGAAGCTCGAATTGATTAGGAAGTATTTGATCCTTTGAAAAAATAATAACTGACATATGATGAACACAATTTCAGCTATTATTGAGACTGTCACAATCATCGTTGTGACCCCAAAAGCAGTGGATTCAAAACAAATCTCGATCATTTTGTACTATTTACTTTTAATACCTTCTCAGCTCGTTTCTCTATGAAACTGCACTTGTAAAAAATCCGGAGTGTCATTATTAATCTCAGCGACCCCGAAAAGTATGGATGCGACACTATTTTCGATTATTTTAATATCTCACCCCTCTTCAGCCTTACCACAAAGGACCTTAAAACTCCGGAATGTTACTATTCTTCTCAGCGACCCCAAAAACTATGGATTTGACACTATTTTCGATCATGTTTATATCACACTCCCCCCTAACCCCCAAAACAAAGGGGCATGAACTTGCACTTATAAAAATTCCGGAGTGTCACTATTCAACTCAGCGACCCCGAAAAGTATGGATTCGACACTATTTTCGATTATTCACTCTCCCCTCACCGCCCAACCAAAAGGGTGCTGAACTTGGACTTATGGAAGGAAAGGAAACTCGTGTCCTCATCTCGAGGTGGCGCAGCTCTTTTCAGTTATACCCCCAATGGGGGTGAGCTGCATGTACCACATACCAGCCCTCCTGCCATTCTTAAATTTCTGGAAGTACGGGATTCGAAACCGGGCTCCCGAGGACGGCAGCTAATAACACTAACCGTTACGCTACGGAGGCGAACACTTGGACTTATAAAAAATCTGGAGTCTCACTATTCATCTCAGCGACCACGAAAACTATGGATTCGACACTATTTTCGATTATTTTTATATATCATTCCCCCTTCACCCCCCACCCCGAAAGGGGCTGAACTTGGACTTTAAAAAATTCCGAAGTATCACTATTGAACTCGGCGACCCCGAAAAATATGAATTCGACACCATTTTCGATTAATTATATACATCACCTCCCCCCTCGACCCCCACCTTAAAGGGGGGGTAAACTTGGTTTAAAAAAATCTAGAGTGTCACTGTTTATCTCAGCGACTCCAAAAAGTATGGATTCGACAATACTTTCGATGATTTTTATATCTCACCCCCGTCGCCTCCCGCTCCTAAGGGTGGCTGGGGTTTCCTACCCCCACGTGCTTTGTCTCATGGTACTAAAAATTCGGAGTGTCACTATTCACTTTGGCGACCCGGAAAACTATGTATCCGACACTATTTTCGATTATTTGTTTATATCGCCCCCTCCCCAAAGGGGCTCAACCTAGACTTTTAAAAAATTCAGAGTGCCACTATTCATCTCAGCGACTCCAAAAAGTATGGATCCGACACTATTTTCGTTTATTTTTATATATGCCCCCTCGCCCCCCGCCGTAAGGGTTCCTGGGGTGTCTTACCCCCACGTGGTTTGTCTCCTGATACTAAAAATCTGGAGTGTCCCTATGCACTTTGGCGACCCCGGAAACTATGTATTCATCACTATTTTCTATTATTATTATTATATATCACTCCCCCCTCGCCCCCCACCACAAAGGGGACTGAAATTGGACTTTAAAAATAGGAGTGTCATTATTCATCTCAGCGACCACGAAAAGTACGGATTCGACACTCTTTTCGTTTATTTTTGGTATATGACCCCTCCTCTCGCCCCCCACTCGTAAGGGTGTTTGGGGTGCCTTGCCCCCACGCTGTTTGTCTCCTGATACTAAGTGTCAAGTGTATCAAATTTGGTTGAAATCGCTCGAATGGTTTAGGAGGAGATGTGGTACAAACCCACCCACCCACATACATACAATGACTTTTATGTATATATACTAGCAAATGTACCCGTGCTTCGCTACGGTATTCTACATTGTACTCGAATATCGAAGTAAATGCTGTACATGCAGTAAGTAAGATTGTTTTAAAATTGCATGTCTCTTAGCGTTATCCGAGAAATAGCATGGGCAGGTCCCCATACGCTGTTTCCAATATAAAGTGTTTGTTACGGATTTGTGATATAACGGCAGGCTCACTTGCCTACTGCCATTCACAATCGAGTTGGTAAGTTTACATTATAATTGCAGGCCCCATTGTCTACTGCACGGTCACAATCGATTTGCGGAGTTTTCGTTACAATGGCAGCCCCCTTTCCTACTTCCAGACAGATAACAGTTGAGGAGTTTATATTATCATGTCAGGTAACCACCCTACTATCAGTCGAAATTGAGTTGTGCAGTTAATATTTTCCTACTGCCAGCCAGCTTACTGCTAGTCACACCAAGTTGGTGAGTTTCCATCAAAAAAGCAGGCCACTATGCCTAATGCCAGTCACATTTTAGATGAGGACAATATAATTGCGGGCACTCTTGCCTCCTGCCAAACACAATCGGGTAGGGTACTTTCAAACAACACTGCATGCTCTCTTGCCTTCTGCAAGTCAAATCGGGAAGTGAACTATTCATTACAATGGTAGGCCTTCCTTACTAATGCCAGTTACACAGGAGTTGGAGAAGGACCCCATTCCTACTGCCAGTCAAAGTCGGTGTGGGGAGTACTGATTGCAATAGCAGACAAACCCTTTCTCGATCGCTACAAACAGACATCGGTGAATATATATATATAGATCGACGTACGAAAATATATGCGTGTTCACAATATTGCAGACCTTCATTTACAGATTAACTGCTGCTAAACGTACGTCATATCGACAAAGGCTTGTACCATAAGACGCCGGATTTAGTGGCATAAATGGCTGGTCCTATGATATCTCATCTATTCATGGGTCAGATTGAGTTAGAAACGTTGAATAGGATAACATTTTTGTAAGATTATCTCACATTGCATTACTTTTCGGATAATTATGTGACAGCTACACACATAGCATTTGGCTCACATATTATGGCTACTGGATGGGCCAATTTTCGTGAATTGATTGCGGCTGAAGTATGACTTAACCATCCAGAGTGTCACAGATCAACTCTGTGACCTCGTAAAGAACGTATTCGACATTAATATCAGTAAAAAAATAGTTTATTTTATATTTCACCATCTCCCCTAGGTGTGCTAGTAAGTGATACGTGTACCAATTTTATATGAGGGCTATGCTGGAAGGAAAATACATCCGTATTTTTGGTCATTTTGAACATTTATTATTTTTTATATTGTGCCGTTTCACAGTTCTTTATAAGAGCTGTAGTAACAAAGATGGAGTCTCTGCCATCAAAATGTCAAATAAAATGCATTTAACGTCAGTACGGGCCGAAATGTAAGTCTTTTCGTCGGTCGGTTACGGAAATAACCGCGTATAGAAGGCGCAGGAAAAAATGACAAATGGACATTATTTAAAACCATTATTCAAAAAAAATGCTCATCACTTATTATATAATTTGACTTCGATGTGTTAAGAAGACGCAAGACTAGATTTGAAAGGGTTTATCCAGCGGAGCTAAATACTATAAATTGGAAACGAAAGATAATTCGCGACTACACGCCAATCTGCTGATATCAAGATTTAAACGCCGCGCGGGAGATTAAATACGTAAAAAGAAGAGATAAATAGACTACAGTAGAACTACGTCACGGAGTGGCGCAGGGCCTCAATAAAATTTTCCCGATTCTGTTTAATGTTGAAGGACACCTACTGATCAGTTGTTGAGTGCATTTACGCCAATAAAAAGATAGCGGAAAGAGATTTATTTTCAAATTGGAATATATACAGAACATCTATCTTAGTCGATTTGGAACTAGTTTGTTGGATCAACTGTACCCTAGCGAAATCTATACCACTTGAGCAACACAAGAGATATATTAATTGAAAGATGTCAGCAATGAATCAAATATTTTATTATTGTTCTGTTTCATACGCACGAGTTTCAACCATGAGTCGGTAAAGAAGCAAGGCAACGCTACTTGGATCCTGATGAGGCGATACGATGTTGGCTGTCCCGGATGACCCGTAATCAGTGTTGAGAAGCTACGATGTACCCGACCACTTGTGGAGGAACCAGATGACGAGATCCTAATCTCAGATGACCGGAGATGAGGAAACACCGAGACCATCTTGAGCAAAGCTAAGTCCATTATCCAAGTCGTTTTCGTAAGTAAGAGTATATTATTTCCTTTTTTGTATGTTGATGTTTGTTGATGTTGATGTTTTGTGCGAAGACAGTGCGTAGATAAACGTCTAGCTGAGATGATTGGAAATAAGTACTCATCCAAAGGAAATGTCAATTCCATTTGTAGGCGTGGTCACCAAGTGATTTTCCGATCGTAATGTTTTCCAGTGATATGTGAGGAGAGATAGCTAGAGTTATTATTATTATCAGTGAAGAGTAAAGAGTGAAGTTGGCATTAATACCTGTGTGTCCTAATTTAATCAATGTCAATCAGTTCGAGATCGTATATTGGAAGTGTTTTATGAAGGAATAAGGCAGTAGACTACTCCGAGTTCATGTTAAGTCTAGCACTATGACAGTAGTAAGTAATGTAGGCATTTTATGAATGTCACGGCACGTTGATGTGCAAGTTAAGGGAGTGATTTACATATGATGAAGTGAAAGAGTTGTTATATATGAAATGTGAGTATATTTAACGCGTTATAGATATGATGTAAGGTTGTTAATGATTTATGATGGTTGTATTTATTGTTTTCTTCGAGAGAGAAATAGTCATAGTTGTGCGAAGTGAGATCTCGTGATTGCAAATGATGTTTCTGAGAGTGTCACTGAATTCTCGCCAATTCCTGGTAATAGTTCTGGATCCTACGCATTTTACTTAGCTCAGGATATGATCTCGAGACGTGTAGTGCAATGTTTTTGTCCATGTTAGGATTACCTAGAGAATCATATATGTACGCAAGATGAGATTTGAGCCTTCACTGATTTATTTAGGATGATCTTGAAAACTCTCACTGTGTATAACATTATTCTGGACAAAATTCAACCTACTAGGCTAATCACTGGTGACATAGATTTTCAAAAGAGAATTTTTTTTTTTACTCGGAGATAGTGTCATCTGATCAAGTAGATTTTCCATTGGTAGTATGTGTTATGATAACTATGTATGATATGTGTGGTGACGTTTCTTGCAACCTTATACGCACGTAGTCTAATATCAATAAGCTAAGGCCACATTACCTTAAGTTCATAAATTAAATCTTACAATAACGTTACTTGAAGGGTGATTACGACTTACAATGGACGTAGCTTAGCTTATGGTGTGTGACACAGGGAAATATGAGCAACTAAGAGGCAACTAAGTATGCGGAAGTGAATATTTTAAACTGTAAAACATACAAGAGAGTACTTGTCAGATCAAAGGAAGAAGAACTTTGTGATAGCTTTTATTGAGAATTTTTAAACCTGCATCCAGACAAGCAGTCAGTGAAAATTAAGTAATGCGGCAGTTTAAAGAGTAAGGAATAGGTGGTAATTAACAGAATCTAATAGGCCTACTTATTCCAAGAATAATTGATTCAGACAACTTGAACTCCAATCCTGAACTGAACATTAACTCGGCAATTCTACAAGCGTTTCTTTATTTTCTCAAGAGAGTATCGCTAGGAATATTGTAAATAGTAACTAATACAATTTTTTATTTTTCGTCTTTGAGGATGCATCCTATATTCTTGGTATACTTGATTTTAATGTTTATTTTCTTGCCAGTACGGCACATGTAAATACAATTAACTGCATTCACATTAATTTATTTTATTGTCGCCCAACTTCGTGAGTTGTATGCGAAGGAAAACATGTCTTTTTCAGAAGTTTCCCAGATGTTACATAGTATTTATTCTAATAATTTATAATTTTGAGATCAATGGACTTATGAAAGGAAATAGTGTAATCCGAGAAGACATTTATTTAGGATGAATCGGAAGATGTAATTTTTCTGAAATGTTGTTGACGGATATAGACTATAGGGATGACAGTGAGTCACTCACTTCAAAAAATTTTATTGGCAAAGTTTGAGATAATTTTCTTGAATGTTTGAGTTAATATAAAAAAAATAAATATGGAATGGTGAAACCTAAACATTCTTTCTCTGTGTTCTTAGAATAAGAATTAGTGGTAAGACTGTAGTTGTTTCAATCGACGGCAATTTCTCTAAGAGCTAATAAGAGTATGGTATCTAACTAGTTACGAGTTAGAGACGTCTTTCTGCGTTAGTTAGAAACAACCATTACCTGGACGTTTTTCCATTACGGAACTCACACCCGTAAAACTTGGTCACCGGATTATTTGAATTTAGAGCTAGTCAGGATCTCTTGTGTCCACGCCTGGACGCGGGAACGGCGCAAGTAGAAAATGGCGCCTCAACGTGATGCGAATGGAGGAAAACGCCACGGGAACCGTTGGTCGTAAACCAAGTAGAATTTTTGGGATACTCATGCATGTGGAAATTCAAGAGAAAGTCGTCGTGGGAATTCCAAGAGAAAGAATACGACACAGAACTGTGAAGTGGTTGATTCCCATATGTAACAGTAAGAATGAGGAAAACATCGGGAAACCTGTTAAGAAGATGACAGAGGTGATAGTCGAATGACGGATCTTTGGTGCAATATTCGAGTAAAATGGGAGAATTTACTCAAAAGAAGTGGGTAAGATAAAGGAGATATTTTAGGAATTAATGGATGAGGAGTTATTGATTGTAACAGCAAGATGATTGTATGGAGATAGAGATGTCGTACGGTAATTTCTTTACTAGACTGTTATGCATTATTATTTTATGGGATCGAAATGGACACAGCAAGATATTAGACTGTGAGAACGAGTAGATGCCCAGTATAGATAATGGAATAGGAGAAAGAAGAAATGGATGATTGCTCTGAAGAGAATAGCAGAAAAGGGCTGATGGCAGTCAGAACTTGGAAAGAAGGATAGATTACCGCTAATATGTTGATTTATTTAGATGTAACTTAGATATAAGAGATAGATTGTAAGAGGTTATTTGAGTTATTTTCAGTTAAGAATTGGAGTCATAAGTACATGAACAAGTTCCTCATATTTCCTAGTGTGATTGGGTCAGCATCGTGAGCTAAGTCAGATCCAAGTAGTGAAGCCTGCCTGTTTATTTACTGAATATATATATTGTTGATTGAGGTAGTGGTAGAGACATTGCTGGAGAACTTGAGTTGTTGAGAACTTAGGGAAAATATAAAGTTTATCAGGATTTTTAGAATTTAGAATACTAATTGAATATCGATATGACGACGTTAAGCCATTTGAAAGCTCAATTTGAGGAATATCAAAGGGAACAACGAGAAGAACAAGAACAGTATCGGAAAGGCCAAGAAGAGAAACAAGAGAAATATCAAAAAGAACAGGAAGAGAAAGAAAGAAGACAGAAAGAAGAGCAACGGGGATTGTTGCAGGCTATAAAAGAAATGATGGAAGAAGCTTAAAAGGAGAGATTGGAAGAGAATAGAAAGCGCGATGAAGAAGCTAGAAAGCGTGATGAAGAAGCTAGAAAGGAGAGGTTGGAAGAGAACAGAAAGCGTGATGAAGAAGCTAGAATGCGTGATGAAAAACGGAAGGAAGAAGCTAGAAGACGCGACGAGGAAGCTAAGAAAGAGAGGCAGGAAGAAATGAGAAAGCAGGAAGAGACGTTGAAGAAGATGATGGAAGAAATGAATAAGAAACAGGTGGAAGAAATGGCTAAGAAGCAGGAGGAAGAGAAGAATAAAGAGAGACAAGAACGAGAGGAGCAGGAGAAGAGGCAGGAAGAAGAGAGGAAGAGAGAGAAGCAAGAACAAGAGGAACGATATCAGAGATTCATGGAAGATTTGGAGAGAAAAATGGGGGAGATACAGGAAGTAAAACATAGAGAAATGATGGAGGAAATAAGGAGAGGTCAGCAAGAACAAAGGGAAGAAATGAATAAATATCAGGAGAAGATGGAAGAAGTGACTAGGGAACAAGAAGAAAGACATAAGATAATGATGGAGGAGATGAAAGAAGAGATCAAGAACAATATAGATGAATGGAAAGCTGAAATTAGTGGAAGTATAGAGGAGAAGAACCGAGAGATACGAGAAGAAATAAACGAAATTAGGAAAGAAATGACAGGGAACAATAACTATCTCCAGTCTTTAAAGGAGAATGTAATAAAGGATTTATCAGACAACATGGAAAAGTTAAGCCTAGATTCCCAAGAAAAATGGAGATTATGTGAAGAAAGTATAGGAAAACTAGGTGAGGACGTGCAAACCACGAGTACAAGTCTGGAAAAGAAGTACGACCAGGCTGCAAACCAAATTGGGAGCAGAATAACGGAGATAAGGGACGAAATAGAACAACATAAGGATGAGTTAAACCAAAGAATATCGAAATCTGAAGAAGGGCTTAGACAAATGCAAGCTCAGTTACGAGAAATTCGGGAGGAAGGACCAGGAAAGACTGTTATGATGTCTGGTAGCGAGCGGAACAGAGGAGTTGAGTTTCAAATAAATGAAAGAGAAGTGACACCCATACCAGTCACACGTTCTAACCACAGTATGGGGGAGACAAATGTGGATAACGGAAGCAGTGGTTATCCTACGATTATTAACGTCATAAAAACTTTCGATGATAGACCGAAGCACTTTAATAATTCAACCAGTATTTCGCCCAAACGTTTCCTTAGGGAAATGGAGGATTACTTTAAGGAACATGGCATCGCTGAGGAGAAGAAATTGAAAATAGTGGAAAAGCATTTAGATGCTAATCCAAGTTTATGGTTCCAAGCATTTAAGTATACTTTCCATGAGTATAGCGACTTTAAAACGGCGTTCTTACAAAAATTTTGGAGTCCAGAAGTGCAGCAGAGTTTACGTCTAGAGTTGTATTCTCGCAAGTATGCTACTAATGGTCAAACAGGGTTTAGTGATTACTTCGCTTACCAGTTTCACCGTTTTCAAGATCTTGATTCGCCACCCAGTGAACTTGAAGCGATCAAGACGATACAACGACAATTTCCCTCAGACGTACAACGACTGCTGGCTACTGCTAACCCAACTACGGCAGTACAAATGGAAACGACACTTAGACAGATCGATATGACTACAGCACCACACCCTCAAAGAATGGTTAGGAATACTTACGGTGAAGAAACGGTTAATGTGCTCACACAGGAAAACATCGATAGGAATACCCCTGAAGAAAGAGGAAAAATGAACAGGAAGAGACAATGGGGAAACCAGGAGAGTGGAAGGAGAGATGAAGAAAAATGCTATTGCAGGAAAGGGTCCTACAACCAAGAAGCATATATGGGAAATAGAGCATATAGACCCAACATGCGATACAGGAACCCGTATAGAGAAAACAGAGGAAGAAGTAATTTCAGAGGAAGATATGGTTACGGAAAAAGAAATGTGAGAGACAACCAAGGAAGGGAAACTTATAATCGGAGACCTATACGCGAAGTAAATGAGGACCGAAACGAGAAAGTCAAGTGGGAGAAAGCAATTAGAGAACAAGACGTCAACGCTGATGTAGAGGGAGCGGAGAGTCTTGAGTTACAGAGATACAAAAAGAGGAAACAGGAAGAACAAATCCTCGATCCAAATTCGAGAGAATTCGAATGTAGAAGAGAAAATGAGAAGATAACAAGCAAAAAAAAACGCCGATTTTGAACTAGAAGGTGAGGTTGAGAATATAAAGAACGCATTGGATTCCAAATTTCACAGTTATTTCATAACGCAGGTTGATTCATGGGAAATCGATTCGGAAGAACTGATAAAGGATTTGACAGTACATCACATGAAAAGAAAATATGAATTGCCTATTATCGTAGCAAGAGTTGGAGAGCTGAAGGTACGTTGCCTAGTTGATTCTGGGGCTAGCATCAGTGTGCTTTCAAAGGAATTATTCCAAGATATGAGTAGAAGAATGAAATTATTAACCATCCCAGTTTCGAAAATTAAAATAAGAGGTATAATTCCGGATAAAACGGTAGAATGCAATATACAAACATATTTGGAAATCAATATTGGAAACAGGCATTTTGAACATCCATTCATTGTCATGAACAAAATCAAATATAATATTATACTAGGAATAGACTTCATGACGGTAACTGGAATGACGATCGATATGGAGAAACAAGAAATAAGATTCCCTATATCTGACGAACATACCAGGGAAAACCAAGAACGGATTAAGATCAATGACGACATTATGATCATAAATAACAAGGAGGTACCGGAAGAAGAAAACTTACCATCGGAAGAGCATCCAAACTTTCAATCAGAGGAAGGAGAGATATCTCTGGCAGATGAAAACATTGTTGAAAGCATAGAAAAAGTAATGGCTATGGAGGAGGAAGAAGACATGCCGAACATTGCAGAAGCAGTGGCGAATGCTAAGATTTCCTCGGTCGAAAGGTCAAAACTTCATGGAATCCTACAGGAATACTCGGATTTATTTAAGAATAAACCAGGACAGATTCCAAATTTTAAATATAAACTAATAGTGAACGATTGGACACCCTATAAAGGCAAACTCTATGGAATTCCGGAGAAACACTTCCCAGAAGTGAAAAAGATCATAAAGGAAATGGAAGACGATGGCATTATAATGAAGACATCTAGTCCTTATTTGAATCCCTTAGTAATTGTGGTGAAAAGCAACGGGAAACTCCGTCTGTGCCTTGACGCGCGTTTTTTGAACGGTCGGTTGATTCCAGAGTATAATCAAACTCCAAAGATAAAGGATATTATTCAGAAATTCCGTGACATGAGGTATTTTTCAACCATGGATTTTACGTCCTCATACCATCACATCGTTCTGGAGGAAAAATCCCGATTGTTAACCGGATTTATGTTTGATAATCAGACATATATCTATTGCCGTCTCCCATTCGGTTTGAGGAATAGTTGTGCAGTTTTGGTGAGAGCTTTAGACAGAAATTTAACACCGGAAGTAAAGGAGTTTTTAACTTACTACGTGGACGATCTAATTCTGGCAACTAAAACATTTACAGAACATTGTGACAAGCTTGAAAAGTTGTTTCGAAACCTAAGAGCCACTGGATTTAAGATCAACCTTACAAAATCAAAATTCTGTCAAGAAGAGGTCCTATTCGTCGGTCACATGATAGACGGTACAGGTGTACGGCCAAACCCAGTTAAGATCCAGGCCATATGCGATTTTCCCCGACCGAAGCGTATAAAGCACGTCAGACAATTTCTTGGTATGGCGCAGTTTTTCTCTAACCATTGTCAAGGATATAGCCAGACCGCTGCACCTTTACAGGATTTGTTAAAGATCAACAACAGGTGGAAATGGGATGAAAAGGCAGAGAGAGCATTCCAAGAATTAAAGACCTTGTTAACGAAAAGCATCAAATTAGGCTATCCGAACTATGAAAAAGAATTTATAATACAGTCAGACGCATCTAATGTTGGCATCGGAGCTTGTTTGTACCAAGAAAAAGAAGGAACACCTCCCAAAAGAATATATCTAGCATTCACTAGCCGAAAATTGAGGAGCCACGAGGTTAACTATACCACGACAGAACAGGAGCTGTTAGCAATCATTTACGCCTTACAGCAATGGAGAAAAACTATTTACGGATACCCAATAACGGTCAGATCAGACCATAAGGCATTAACGTTTGGATTGAAAGCTGCAATGACTAATGAGCGGATAACAAGGTGGATGTTGTTCACGCAGCAATTCCAGATAAAAATCGAGTATCGTAAGGGAAAGGAAAACATCCTTGCTGACGCCTTAAGTCGTAACCCTGTGGAGAAAGAGGAAGTAATTCATAAAATAGAATTGGTCCTGGAAGATGAAGAAACATTAGAGAAACTACTGAACCTAGTACACTTGCAGCGTCAAGACGAAAGGTTGAAACAAATTATAGATAAATTGGAAGACGGAAACCGTGAAAGTGAAACAAGGTCGAGGATTGCGAAAATCTACAGCTTAGAGCAAGGAATACTAATGGCTAGAACAGGTAAAGGTCATAAAAGGATACGTATAGTGCTACCTTCGATGTTATACAAGGAAGTAATCTGGCACATACATAGGATTACAGGTCACGGTGGCGTAGAAAAGGTAACCCAAGTCATACTCGAGAAATTTACTTGGAAAGGCATTCGAAGGAATGTGAGGAATACAGTAAGAACATGCGACATATGCCAGAAGGTCAAACATGGCAGTGGTACAGTAAGACACGAACCCAGAGCTATACTACCGCAGAAAGCTCGAGAATTATATGCTATAGATATCTTTGGCAGACTCCCAACTGCCAGAAAGGGACATAAGTACATAGTCGTAGTGATGGATGTGTTCTCTAAATATGTGTCGTTACAACCAATTCAACGCGCCAACACAAAACAGGTATTACAACGTTTAATCAAAAACACCTTACCTAGTATGGGAAGGCCTGAGAAATTACTGTCAGACAGAGGGACGCAATTTACGTCGCTTCAATTCAGAGAAACCATGGAAGAGTTAGGAATTAAACACATTCTTTGCTCGGTGAGACATCCAGCGTCCAACCCTGATGAAAGATGAATGAAAGAAATAGCGAAGTTCTGTCGAATCTATTGTCCGAACCAACACTGGAGGTGGTTAGAGGTAATTGGAATAATAGAAGACAGCATGAATAACACAATACATGAATCCAGCGGACATATACCTAAAATTATTCACCATAGTATTAAACCTGAGAGACCTTGGGACACAGTAATTCACCTACCTGCTGAACCTAACTTAGATATCAACGAAATTAACAAACTGGTTCGAGAGAGAATGTACAGACAAGCACAGAGAAGGTTAAGGAGAGTACAGCATAAGAAATTCCAACCTGAGTTGAAGAAAGGCGACCTTGTATTAATAAAGAAACCCGCAATCTCCAGTGTAACGAACAAAATCTTCGCGAAATTCTTGCATTTATTCGAAGGACCATTTATGATAAACCGTTCATTCAGAAATAATGCATACGAAATTCACGACTTAAATGGAAACAGTAAAGGAGTACATAACAGTTCAAACATCAAGTTATATTTCAAGGAATAGAGAAGTGGCAGACCATCTCAGGTGATGACGAAGCAAAGAAGTATGCATTGAAGCCACTTACATCATGAATGAACAGATTATCCCGAAGAAAGGAGTAATGATATAAATAAGAACTTATAAAGAACAGTGAAAAGTCCCATTATAAGAAGGAAGGCGAATATAATAAATATATAGCAAGCCATATATTTCTTTCAACGTAGGGGAAGTTAATGTGCCGTTTCACAGTTCTTTATAAGAGCTGTAGTAACAAAGATGGAGTCTCTGCCATCAAAATGTCAAATAAAATGCATTTAACGTCAGTACGGGCCGAAATGTAAGTCTTTTCGTCGGTCGGTTACGGAAATAACCGCGTATAGAAGGCGCAGGAAAAAATGACAAATGGACATTATTTAAAACCATTATTCAAAAAAAATGCTCATCACTTATTAAATAATCTGACTTCGATGTGTTAAGAAGACGCAAGACTAGATTTGAAAGGGATTATCCAGCGGAGCTAAATACTATAAATTGGAAACGAAAGATAATTCGCGACTACACGCCAATCTGCTGATATCAAGATTTAAACGCCGCGCGGGAGATTAAATACGTAAAAAGAAGAGATAAATAGACTACAGTAGAACTACGTCACGGAGTGGCGCAGGGCCTCAATAAAATTTTCCCGATTCTGTTTAATGTTGAAGGACACCTACTGATCAGTTGTTGAGTGCATTTACGCCAATAAAAAGATAGCGGAAAGAGATTTATTTTCAAATTGGAATATATACAGAACATCTATCTTAGTCGATTTGGAACTAGTTTGTTGGATCAACTGTACCCTAACGAAATCTATACCACTTGAGCAACACAAGAGATATATTAATTGAAAGATGTCAGCAATGAATCAAATATTTTATTATTGTTCTGTTTCATACGCACGAGTTTCAACCATGAGTCGGTAAAGAAGCAAGGCAACGCTACTTGGATCCTGATGAGGCGATACGATGTTGGCTGTCCCGGATGACCCGTAATCAGTGTTGAGAAGCTACGATGTACCCGACCACTTGTGGAGGAACCAGATGACGAGATCCTAATCTCAGATGACCGGAGATGAGGAAACACCGAGACCATCTTGAGCAAAGCTAAGTCCATTATCCAAGTCGTTTTCGTAAGTAAGAGTATATTATTTCCTTTATTGTATGTTGATGTTTGTTGATGTTGATGTTTTGTGCGAAGACAGTGCGTAGATAAACGTCTAGCTGAGATGATTGGAAGTAAGTACTCATCCAAAGGAAATGTCAATTCCATTTGTAGGCGTGGTCACCAAGTGATTTTCCGATCGTAATGTTTTCCAGTGATATGTGAGGAGAGATAGCTAGAGTTATTATTATTATCAGTGAAGAGTAAAGAGTGAAGTTGGCATTAATACCTGTGTGTCCTAATTTAATCAATGTCAATCAGTTCGAGATCGTATATTGGAAGTGTTTTATGAAGGAATAAGGCAGTAGACTACTCCGAGTTCATGTTAAGTCTAGCACTATGACAGTAGTAAGTAATGTAGGCATTTTATGAATGTCACGGCACGTTGATGTGCAAGTTAAGGGAGTGATTTACATATGATGAAGTGAAAGAGTTGTTATATATGAAATGTGAGTATATTTAACGCGTTATAGATATGATGTAAGGTTGTTAATGATTTATGATGGTTGTATTTATTGTTTTCTTCGAGAGAGAAATAGTCATAGTTGTGCGAAGTGAGATCTCGTGATTGCAAATGATGTTTCTGAGAGTGTCACTGAATTCTCGCCAATTCCTGGTAATAGTTCTGGATCCTACGCATTTTACTTAGCTCAGGATATGATCTCGAGACGTGTAGTGCAATGTTTTTGTCCATGTTAGGATTACCTAGAGAATCATATATGTACGCAAGATGAGATTTGAGCCTTCACTGATTTATTTAGGATGATCTTGAAAACTCTCACTGTGTATAACATTATTCTGGACAAAATTCAACCTACTAGGCTAATCACTGGTGACATAGATTTTCAAAAGAGAGTTATTTTTTTTTTAGTCGGAGATAGTGTCATCTGATCAAGTAGATTTTCCATTGGTAGTATGTGTTATGATAACTATGTATGATATGTGTGGTGACGTTTCTTGCAACCTTATACGCACGTAGTCTAATATCAATAAGCTAAGGCCACATTACCTTAAGTTCATAAATTAAATCTTACAATAACGTTACTTGAAGGGTGATTACGACTTACAATGGACGTAGCTTAGCTTATGGTGTGTGACACAGGGAAATATGAGCAACTAAGAGGCAACTAAGTATGCGGAAGTGAATATTTTAAACTGTAAAACATACAAGAGAGTACTTGTCAGATCAAAGGAAGAAGAACTTTGTGATAGCTTTTATTGAGAATTTTTAAACCTGCATCCAGACAAGCAGTCAGTGAAAATTAAGTAATGCGGCAGTTTAAAGAGTAAGGAATAGGTGGTAATTAACAGAATCTAATAGGCCTACTTATTCCAAGAATAATTGATTCAGACAACTTGATCTCCAATCCTGAACTGAACATTAACTCGGCAATTCTACAAGCGTTTCTTTATTTTCTCAAGAGAGTATCGCTAGGAATATTGTAAATAGTAACTAATACAATTTTTTATTTTTCTTCTTTGAGGGTGCATCCTATATTCTTGGTATACTTGATTTTAATGTTTATTTTCTTGCCAGTACGGCACATGTAAATACAATTAACTGCATTCACATTAATTTATTTTATTGTCGCCCAACTTCGTGAGTTGTATGCGAAGGAAAACATGTCTTTTTCAAAAGTTTCCCAGATGTTACATAGTATTTATTCTAATAATTTATAATTTTGAGATCAATGGACTTATGAAAGGAAATAGTGTAATCCGAGAAGACATTTATTTAGGATGAATTCGGAAGATGTAATTTTTCTGAAATGTTGTTGACGGATATAGACTATAGGGATGACAGTGAGTCACTCACTTCAAAAAATTTTATTGGCAAAGTTTGAGATAATTTTCTTGAATGTTTGAGTTAATATAAAAAAAATAAATACGGAATGGTGAAACCTAAACATTCTTTCTCTGTGTTCTTAGAATAAGAATTAGTGGTAAGACTGTAGTTGTTTCAATCGACGGCAATTTCTCTAAGAGCTAATAAGAGTATGGTATCTAACTAGTTACGAGTTAGAGACGTCTTTCTGCGTTAGTTAGAAACAACCATTACCTGGACGTTTTTCCATTACGGAACTCACACCCGTAAAACTTGGTCACCGGATTATTTGAATTTAGAGCTAGTCAGGATCTCTTGTGTCCACGCCTGGACGCGGGAACGGCGCAATATTTCACCCGTCTTTCTGTGCTTTTATAATTCACCCACGCCCCTAGGGGTTCTGGGTGTATCTGACCCACTCAGTAATGTTTTCTATATTGTAAATCATGTGTATACCAAGTTTGGTTGAGAGGTATGCTAGAACATACACACATCGCCTTTAAAATGTTTTACTTTAGACATTTCCTTTTCTTTACCAGTTCTCGCTCGCCTGCCGATTAGGACTTTTAAAAAATTCAGAGTGCCACTATTCATCTCAGCGACCCCAAAAAGTATGGATTCGACAATACTTTCGACGATTTTTATATCTCACTCCCTCTCCACCCCCACCCGTAAGGATGCCTGGGGTGTCTTACTCTCACGTGAGTTGTCTCATGATACTAAAAATCCGGAATGTCGCTATTCATCTCAGCGACACCGAAAAGTATGGATTCAACACTACTTTCGAAGATTTTTATATCTCACCCCCCCCCCTCGCCCCACCGCACTTAAAGTGTACCAGGGATGTCTTAACCCTACGTGGTTTGTCTCATTACACTAAAAATCCGGAGTGCCGCTATTCATCTCAGCGACCCCGAAAACTGAGGATTTGACACTATTTTCGACTATTTTTATATACCACTCCTATCTCGCCCCTACCCAAAGGGGGCTGAACTTGGACTTATAAAAATCCACAGTCTTACTATTCATCTAAGCCACCCCGAAATGTATGGATTCGACACAATTTTCGATTATTTTTATATAATTCCCCCATCGCTCCCACACCCCGAAGGAGGCTAAAATTGGACATTAAAAATTTCCGGAGTGTCACTATTCATCTCAGCGACCGCGAAAAGTATGGATTCAACACTATTTTCGATTATTTTTATATCTCACCTCCTCGCCCCCTAACCCTAAGGGTAGGTGGGGTGTCTAACCCCCACGTGGTTTGTTTAATGATACTAAAAATTCGCCAGGAACCTGCTACTCAGGCGTAGCAGGGGGAGAGGTGATACTCCCACGTGGCGCGTCCCAGGTGGCGGATAGGGGGGTCCTAACCGGCTTGCCGGCGGACTTGAGGGAAATAAAATACCTCTCGCGGACCAAACACACTACCCCCTGCGGGTGGGGGACGCACATGTAGAATACACCCGCGGTATCCCCTGCCTGTCGTAAGAGGCGACTAAAAGGGGCGACCAAGAGCTGACTGAATTAGAACCATGAAACTAATTTTGAATCGTACCATCACGCGGGGAACACCATAGGTTGCCTGTACTTGCGAGTAGTAGCACTAAATTCGGTACGAAATAGGTTTGTGATTAGTAGCAGTAAAAGCCTGGCCTGGTGGATTCCAGTACCCGTGCGTTGTACCCATGTGGGCAACACCGCGGGTCTGGGCGTAGCCTGTGAGTTGTACCACTATATGAGCAGCACCGTGGGTCTGCGTTGCCTGTGATTAGAACCCACTATGTGAGGAACACCACGGGAATACCGGCGCCCGTGTTTAGTACACCTAGGTGGGGAACCTTCTCGGTTTGCGTTGACTCTGAGTTGGGCCATTGTGTGAGGCACACCATAGGTCTGCGTTACTTGTACGTATTGCAATACTTGTGAGTAGTACCATCTTTTGTGGAACACCGTGAGTCTTCGCTACTTCTGATTAATACCCCAACATGACACATACCATGGTTCTATTTTACTCGCGACATGTACCATTCTATGGGGCCTTAGACGTGGATTTTGCACCCCCTTTAGACACCAAGCATCATTGTGCTTTATAAGTGGTTCCTTGGTCGGTAATAATGTTATTTTCGATCTGTATTGAGTCCGATCAACTGGTTTTTGTTTGTTTGTTTTGTGTTTTGTTGAATTCCTGTCCATCCATTCATTCTTCATGCCATATTTTATTTTTATTTTGGTCAGTGGATGCCTTTGCAATTTTTGTTCTTTTATTTCGTACCATTAGGGGCCGATGACCTTTGATGTTAGGCCCCTTAAAACAACAAGCATCATCATCATCATCAGCACTAAAAATTCGGAGTACAGCTATTCATCTCAGTGACCCCGAAAAATGTGGATACGACATTATTTTCGACAATTTTTATATATCACTCCCCTCTCGCCCCCCAACCCAAAGAGGGTAGAACTTGGACTTAAAAGATTCCGGAGTGTCACTATTCATTTCAGCGACCACGAAAAGTAAGGATTCGACATTTTTCAAATATTTTATATGTCACCCCACATGCACCCCCGCCTCAATGGGTACGTAGGGGTGTCTCACCCCCACGCGGTTTGTCAAAAGAAATCCGGAGTGTCAATATTCATCTCGGCGACCCAGAAAAGGATGGATTCGACCCCATTTTCGGTTATTTTGATATATCACTCCCCCTCGCCCCCCACCGCGAAGGGGGCTAAACTTGGCAAATAAAAAATTCTGGAGTGTCACTATTCATCTCAGCGACCCCTAAACGTGTGGATTCGACACTATTTTTGATGATATTAATATCTCACCCACCTCGCCCCCTACTCCTAACGGTTCCTGGGGTGCCTTAAACCCACGCGGACCGGGCGAGTTGGCCGTGCGCATAGAGGCGCGCGGCTGTCAGCTTGCATCCGGGAGATAGTAGGTTCGAATCCCACTATCGGCAGCCCTGAAAATGGTTTTCCGTGGTTTCCCATTTTCACACCAGGCAAATGCTGGGGCTATACCTTAATTAAGGCCACGGCCGCTTCCTTCCCACTCCTAGCCCTTTCCTGTACCACCGTCGCCACAAGACCTATCTGTGTCGGTGCGACGTAAAGCCCCTAGCAAAAAAAAAACCCACGCGGTTTTACTCCTGATACTAAAAAGCCGGAGTGCAAATATTCACCTTGGCGACCCCGAAAACTATGTATTTGACATTATTTTCGATTCCTGGTACTAAGTCGTAAGTGTACGAAGTTTGGTGCAAATCGCTCCAGTAGTATAGGAGGAGATGTAATACATACACACATACATACAACGACATTTATTTATATATATGTAGTAGATTAGTACTATTAAGTGGGGCCGTTGACCTGTGTTTTGTACCCCTTTAGGCAAGAAGCATCCTCGATTCAGTATTGTGCTTTAGAAGTGGTCTCTTGGTCAGTAATACTAATTTTTATGGTAGTTTTTGGGTAGGGTCCACTGATTGTTTTAAATTCATATCCATCCATTCATTCTTCATGGCGTTTTTTTTTTATTTTGGTCAGTGGATGATTATGAACTTTTAATTTGTCATTTCATTTCGTACCATCAGGGGCCGATGACCTAGATGTTAGGCCCCTTAAAACAACAAGAATCATCATCACATTTTCAAATGTGACATTAAAATATGTTTTTTGTGCAAGCCTAAGAGTCAGAGGGATCAAACTGTGTATCCTAGAAGCTAAAAGAAAGACTTATACAGAGTTTCCCTTCCCTAATATGCAAGTAATATGACATTATCCGCTTCTAGATTTTCGAGAGAAAGATATTTTTCTTTTGGAAACCCATATCAATTGTTTGGTTTCACCTTAAGGACTTTATTGTAAACACTATTATTATTATTTATTCGTTAATTTTGTGCATCTTTTCTATCTACTAAATCATTCATCCAGTGCGGCACGTTAAAAAATATTAGACTACGTGTTACATCATTAGGAGTGTATGTGCATAAATTCAGCTGGAGTTCCAAGTCAGGAGCAAATTATATAAAACTGATCATGTGAGAAACACAGGGCTTCCATATTAATCCCTGCTACATTGATGCTTGTTCTCAGTTATCGCAAAATCTTCATTACGATTATATAATATCTCATAAACCAGAAACAATTTCTACTACTACGCATGTAGTTATCATTTCCACTAAAACGAAGTCTCCACAGGTTGGAGTAAACAAAGTCGAGAAAAACATCGTTTTAGAATTAAGAAACTATGAACTACAGTATGTTGCGTACGACTGAAGAAAGTAATTCGCGCTAAAGTAAAGTAAGTAAACTCGTGTCCTCATCCTGAGGTGGTGCAGCTCTTTTCAGGCACACCCACAATGGATATGAGGTGCATGTACCATTTAAACTACATACCAGCGCTCCTGCCATTCTCAAACTTCTGGCAGTTCCCGAAATAGAACCCGGGACACCAAGGTCGGCAACTAATAGTATTAACTGTTACGCTTCGGTGAAAGAGAACATTCCATACTCGTTAATGGAACTGACGTTAATTTTCTATAGAATGAATTGCTTAAATGTATCACAGCAAAATCCATTTGTTATGTAAGTTAGAACAGGAGGCCTTGAAGACTTAAGGAAGGCTTTCTCTTTTTGATAACATCGAGAGGTGACTTTACCGAACACGCAGTTGCTGAAGATAGCACAGTTATTTCTTGGGCACTTCCTCTTACAAAGCTGGCGTTACCATGGTTATGGCTGGCCATTTCTTAGTTAGTTTCCAAAATCGGAGAGTTCTTTGGAAATATCTCGGAAGAGGTTGATTTTTGGGACACAAAATATGATTTTCGAAGTACCGTTGGAATTCCCGAGTACTGTTTCTCGCATTGTGACACTGACCTGTGCCCGGTCCTTCGACGCCAACTTCGATATTTTTCCTATTTTATGAGTTTTTGCTTTGTGCTCCCTTGCAACGTGAGTTAAAATTTGAATTTTTCCAAATACGATCCGTCTGAGTGCCTCATGCGTCTCGGTGTAAGAAGCGTTGGGAGTGATCCTGTGATGAAAAACAGAACCCACTAATGATCATAAATATGTCTTCCGATCGTGACCATCCATCAACGGCTCCTAATTTCAGACGTCAACCAGACATAGACATAGCTTGCACGCTTGCTATGTAACAATACCTTATATCACAGCCTGCACGGTTCCTAGAGTTACACTTCCGTCACACATTTTGTCGCGTCACGTTACACAAATTTTTGTATGAACCCCAGCCATAAGATATATTTATGTCAACAAGGAAAACATATGGTACAATGCGCTCTTACTTAATTTCATGCTACACAGTCACAGGAGATGCCGCCTTGAGCAGCTCCAACACAGAGTAGTGAAGCTGGGTTCTATCAAACACAGCTGCACAGGCGTTATTCAAGTGTCCCCACAGATGAGAATCCTGGGGCTTAACGTCAGGTGACTGGGAAGGCCAATGCACCGGATCCCAACGTACGAAAGTTAGAATTCAAGAGGCCCAATTGGGGCAAGTATTTGTTTACAGGAAGACGAATTAGGGATTCGAATAATTTATCTACGTATGCCCACATGACTCTCATCACTTCATCATGAGGATTAGTTCATCATCGTATACATTTTCCAGCTGATGGCTAGGTCTGCTTGGGACATAAGTCTCTCCATCTCCGCTTGTATTTCCACGGCCTATCCCTCTTCACTCTTGTTCAGTCCTCTCCTCCTCTCTGCACACAATCTTCCACTCCTTTTGTTCATCCGTCTCTTGGTCTTCTTCTTGGCCGTTTTCGTGTTATCTCATTTCGTGAATCCTTCTGGGTATTCTTTCCTCTGCCATGTGCCCAAACGATCCAAGTCTGGATGTCTCTAACCTCTTCTGCAGTGGCTCTTCTTTTACTGTATATCTAACCTTGTCATTTCTCACCTTAGCTGGTGGGGTTGAAGTACAGTGGCGACTACGGTGGCCCGAGACCGCTCGGTAGTTGTGAAGGCCCTACACCTCCATGGCACTACAGCCCTTCAAGGGCCTTGGCCTACTAAGCAACCGCTGCTCAGCCAGAAGGCCTGCAGATTACGAGGTGTCGTGTGGTCAGCACGACGAATCCTTTCGACCGTTTTTCTTGGCTTTATAGACCTGAGCCGCTACCTCACCGTCAGACAGCTCCTCAGTTCTAATCACGTAGGCTGAATGGGCCTAGAACCAGCCCTCAGGTCCAGGTGAAAATCCCTGACCTGGCTGGGAATCGAACCCCGGGCCTCCCGGTAAGAGGCAGGCACGCTAGCCCTACACCACGGGACCGGAAGGTCCTGCAGGAATCCTGAAAATGATAGTGGCTTTCAAGGAAACAAGGGGAATTAGATAGAATTCCAAATTATCTGTAATAATTGAAGAAAAGACTTGGTAAACAATTTATTGGATATATACAGGCTAGTTGACTGCCCTAAATGCAGATCAGTTGTAAGTGTAATGTAAATTTAGTTTTTCCTCTTTGAATGCGGGTTATGATCATTTTTGAGGTCCTCCACTAAATGAGTTCAATTGAGTAGAACTCCATTACTTTGAAGTGGATGTGTCACTGAATTTAACATTTTCCGTGAAGGGAATACGTCAAGTTCCTGAACTTTTCCATCCTACATTAAGGAAACTGCAGGTGGTCGCCATGACAACCCTGTGTGTAGTGCCCTAAATTACCAGAGCTTACTCAGAGAGAAAAATACGGAGACTGTTCAATATATATACGCCATCTCCTCCAAATCCTGCGTATTCATGAGACGGCTAGATGATCCCACAGTAAAGCTCGTCATTCTCCTCTTGATTGGTGTTATTAATTATTCATTGGTTTCATTAGGCCATCATGCCTCTGTCATCTATATCTGTGCCAACATGACTCTATGATAGCGCCACTCATGGACTAAAGCGAACGTCATCATTTCATGATGAGGATAAGAGCGGAATAATAGCAGCTGAACAGTCGAGTTCGTTCCAAGATAGGACTAAGAGGCTACGTGTAGTTCGAATACAGGAGCAGGCAGTGTAAACTCGGATGATAGCTATTTTTGTATAGACGGAATGATCAATTAACACATCTTAAACTTATTAGTGACAGTCATCCTGCCTAAAAGGTAATATTAACATACTTTGTGGCACCTGTTCGTGAAGATCACAATACAGTGCTGGAAAATCATTGATCAATGAATGAACATTGTAGATCGTTATTAGCTTATTAGTTATTTGTTATAATACATGGTAAATTTTTTACTACAGTCATACTTGAGGAATGCAAATTCACTTCACGCTATCGGAAGGGTAAACTCGAAAACCAGTCATGTGACATGAACGACAATTTTAGAGCTTTCACACATCATGAAGCTAAAATGTAGAATACAGTTATATTTGACATATTTTTCTAAGAAAATTCCAAATATTTTTTCAAATTTTTATAAATTTTGTTGAATATTTTATTGTCCTTATTTTCATAAATGAAGAGCTACATTTATGATTGCAGTCCATGTTTAAGGTATATTCATAAAAATACGATTTTACAGGAGAGCAATTCAAAGTAAAATAATAAGTTGAATATCTCGGCACATTAAACAAAGTGCCGAATTTCATTTATCTCTCATTAATGGTCACAGAAATTGTAAAATAAATATTATAAAAATACAGTTTCGCACGAGAGACATTCAAAGTAAAATTGTAAGTTTAATATCTCTGTAACCTCGCCTGTTACATTTGGCCGGTCAAATCAGCAAAAGTATTTGCTGTTACTCCTTGGCACTAGATTTGTCGTCCCTTAATGTCTCGTACGTGCTCAGTGGGCGAGAGGTCTGGTGATATTCCAGGGCAAGGCAACTGGTCAATACTTTGCAGAGCACGTTGGTTGACAGCAGTGGTATTAGGACTAGCGTTATCCTGTTTGAAAACACTCCCTTGAACACTAGGAATGAATGGCAGCACAACCGGTTCAATCACCTGTCTGGCTTAAAAATCCGCTGTCAAGATTCTTGGGATAACGACAAAAGTGCTCCTGAAATCAAAGGAAATCGCTCTCCAGATCATAACTCTTGGTTTAGGTCCACTGTGCTGACGCCGCAGACGGCTTGGTTCCCAGCGCTCCTCTGGCCTCCTCCTTACCAACCTGCGGCCATCACTGGCACCAAGACAAAAACGGCAGTCATCTGAGAACACAACATGTCTCCACTCCGCCCTGCAATGTGCTCTAGACTGACACCAATGAAGTAGCAGATGACAGTGATTTGGAGTTAGTGTCATGAACGCTAGAGAATGTCTGGCTCTGAGCTGTCCCTCAAGTAATGGATTTGTTACAGTTCGCTGTGTCACAGTGGTGCCAACCGAAGCTTTAATAAGTGTTGCAGTTGCAGTAAGAGTCACCAAATTCATGCGACGAATACGGCGGTCTTTCCTTTCCGTAGTAGCCCGTGTGCGGCTGGACACCGGACTTGTTGAGATAGTTCTCTCCCGTGATCATTCTTGCCAACAGTGGTGCACTGTGGATATGGATACATCACTGCCAAGTCTTTGTATGATATCGCGGAAATAACATTCACCTTCCCGTAGCCCTACTACACGGCCGCGTTAAAACTCAGTAAGCTGCTGATGCTGCCTTCTTCCTCTCCTTAAAGCCATCTTTGAATCACACCTACCTCACAGATTAATCAACACCGCACGATGACTAATGCTCATGAAGTATACAGCGCGTATTTAAAGTAAACATGCTTTGTAAGGTCATAGTTGCGCTACTAGCACCACTCTCCGTTCACTAGCGGCCAAATTTTAATAGGCGCCGTCTTTTAGATGTGCATCTAACACACAACTCGTCCATCGTGTTGGGATTTCATTTTCTGCCAGTGTATGTTCAACAAAATTCATGCCCGCTATGTGTTCGTTAGCTCGCTCTTTCTTCTGATGCGATATTTAAACCTTTCCTGTAGTTTCACAAAGCCGAAGATAATTCCGAAACCATTAATGAATATTATATACTGTAAATTATTTTATCTCAATAATAGATGAACAAACAATTTACTTTGATGAGAATTACGTGATTAATTTCAAGATTCAAAATATGTCTTCTAAAGTTAAGGTTGATTTTTGACGTAAATACGACTTAGGGCGGGGGGGGGGGGGGGGGGAGATATGAAAATTTGTGTAACGAAATATTGTCATGTAACAAACCTGTGACGGAAGTGTAACCTAGCAACGGTGCGGGCTGTGATGTAAATGTTACCTGGCAACCGTGCAGGTTTGCGGTCATCTGAAACTAGCCTCCGTTGATGGATGGCCATGACCAAGAGATATATACCTGTAAGACATATTTTTGATCATTTTATTTTCCCATGGAAAGATTTCGCACCATTTTGGAAAGCTGAAAGCGTCAGTATAAAACACGTATTGAGGATACCCTTTTACAGATACGTACGTTGAGGTTTGATAGGAATATGTCCTATGGCTGGGGTTCATCCCAAAATTAGCGTAACGTGACCTAATGTGCGAGGTAAGTGACATTACATGGTCACCAAACATGTTGCGGACGCGAATTTGTATAAATAGAATTTGTTGAAATAGAAAGTATACCGTCAATGACGTCACAATAGTTATTACAGTAGGGCTCGGTTGCTAAAGATTCTGTGGTGTGGGTTTGTAAAATTGTGCTTGTTGAAATAGAAAGTGTACCGTAAGTGACGCCACATTAGTAGTTACCGTTGGCTTTGGTCGCCAAAGTTTTTTCGGGTGTTGATTTGTATAGTGTGTGTTGAAACAAAAAATGTACCGTCAATGACATCACATTAGTCGTTACAGCAGGCCTTGATCGCCAAAGATGCTATGGCCATCGTTATCAATATTTGAGTTTCATTTATTTAAAGACATATTCTTGATCATCAGCTTTTCTTAACGGCAAAAGTTTATTTTACTACAAACTTTTATGCTCAACCATTTTTGTAAGTATACTTGGGGATGTTTTATTTACGGTTTAGGCAGCGTAAGCCAAGAAAGCGCTTGGATGGTTGTTTCTTCTTTGACTTTTTGCACAAAAATAGCCCTTTTATTGTCAATTAAAGTTTCATACGTCAAAATCTTCCTCGATGAATTTCCCCACGAGAGGCGCAAACCACATAAAAGTCCTTTCCTGGTTTTCGATGTTAGCCCGCACAAATATTGCAAAATAGCTACAGGGGCTCGCCTGATGTCCATGATTATTAAGGCGATAATTCATTACGGTCTAAGATTGTGGTTAGCTGTTTCGTGATCCGTTAATAAAAAATGACATCAACAGAATTTTAACCGGAGGAGAGGTGGTTGGTGTACAATTTATAATTACTATATTACCTACCAAAAGCCTGGATTCGATTCCAAACCAGTATTAGCGGAGTGAGGACATATGACGCTGTTGAGGGTGATTCGCTCTTTGCATGGTGAGAGTAAGCCTTGAGCAGACACTTTGGCGGTATTCGAAGTAGTATGCTATGTGCCAGAGCCGGGTTTTCCCCTATCGCTGTCTTATTATCATTATCACCATCGTCTCCTCACACACAGAGCGCAGGTCGCCTATGGGAGAAGATAGAAATACCTGCAACAGAACTCTCCGGAGGCCACATGCAGTCAACAAACATTTAATTGTGAATATACGCGTATTTATAATTGTATTGTCTTGGCAATGTCCATACATATGTATGAAACACTTAATTATTGAATACAATCTGTTGTATTGTAAAAGCAGGTCGAATTAAAGCAGAACTTTTGGATACCCCCTTTTGGAATTAAAGTAGTGCTCCAAATAACTGTGCTTAAGTCTATTCAAAACTCTCCATCAGAATGCTAGAGAGAGAAAGAGGAAAGTATGATTAAAGAACTTCAATTAAGGAACGTCATTTCATTCAGCTGGGCCACCTCCGAATTCACAATCACTTTTAATTTAACGCAAGATTAATTGCAGAAAGAGAGGCCTTTATGAAATGGAACACGTCTCTATCCAACGAACGAATAATTATCAAACATGGTATATTAAAGTAGGATGAAAATTAGTAGGATTGTTGTTACCACAATAACAATAATAATAATAACTGGAAAGAATAAATGACTTTACATACCTTATGTGGAAAAAGCTGACTTATTACAAAAAATCACGAAATATATGAACACTGTTCTTGCCGTTAGATGGGGGATTCATTCATTTCCGGTCAAATGACTGGAAACAGGCTGTGTATTTTCATTTTCTGTGAGTTAGAAGTCAGGTTTATTTATTTTTATTTTGTGTATGGCTT
Organism: Anabrus simplex; assembly: GCF_040414725.1. NCBI lineage: Eukaryota > Metazoa > Arthropoda > Insecta > Orthoptera > Tettigoniidae > Anabrus > Anabrus simplex. Next base: position 211,228,522 of record NC_090268.1, on the reverse strand, counting down.
TTATTGTCGGGAATATCCAAGGTCATTCTCGGTTCGCCTGGTGGACATCTCCTTATTGACTCCTATGGACGACCTTCGTGTCTGGGTGTGATATAATGATGACTAGCAAATGTACCCGTGCTTCGCTACGGTATTCTACGTTGTATACGGATTTCTCCGTAAATTACTGTAAATGCAGTGAGTAAGACTATATTAAATTGCACCTACAAACGGATTTCTCCATCTGACGACTCGTTCTGTGTTGTACGTAGTTGGTCCTGTAACATTTTCCCGTATCTCCTATATTTATGGGTTACATTCAGTTATTCATTAATGGAGGAAAACTTGGTACAGTTTTCTCATACTATATTTTTTTTATACTCATGTGACCCTGGAATCATAAAATTTTGCGAACATATGGCCACTGGTCATATCAGTGTGTCTGCCCAATGTCATGATTGCATTTTTCCTATAAGTGTTCCACGAACCTGCTACGCAGGCGTAGTAGGGGGAGAGGTAATACTCCCACGTGGCGTGTCCCACGTGGCGTGTCCCAGGTGGCGGATAGGGGGGTCCTAACAGGCTTGCCGGCGGACTTGAGGGAAATAAAATACCTCTCGCGGACCAAACACACAGCCCCTGTGGGTGGGGGAGGCTGACGAATAATACACCCACGGTATCCTCTGCCTGTCATGAGAGGCGACTAAAAGGAGCGACCGAGGAATGATTGTATTAGAACCATGAAACTACTTTTGATTAGTACCATCACGCGCGGAACACCATCGGTCGCTTTTACTTGCGAGTAGTACCACTCTGTTAGGTACTCTATAGTTTTGTGATTCGTAGCACTCGAGTGGGGTTCAATGTAGGTTTCCAGTACCCGTGAGTCGTGCCCATGTGTGCAACACCGCAGGTCTGGGCGTTGCCTGTGAATTGTACCCGTGTGAGCGACACCACGCGTCTGGGCGTAGCCTGTGAGTTGTACCCGTGTGAGCGACACCACGCGTCTGGGCGTAGCCTGTGAGTTGTACCACTATACGAGCGACACCGTAGGTCTGCGTTGCCAGTGATTAGTACCCACTCTGTAGGAACACCACGGGAATACCGGCGCCCGTGATTAGTACACCTAGGTGAGGAACCTCATCGGTTTGCGTTGGCTATGAGCGGCGCCATTGTGTGAGAAACACCATAGGTCTGCGTTACCTTTACGACGTACAATACTTGTGAGTAGTACCATAATGTTTGGAACACCGTGAGTTTACGCTACCTTTGATTAGTACCGCAGCTTGAGAAATATCATGGTTCACCTTTACTCCCGATAAGTGCCATTAGCATCATTGTGCTTTATAAGTGGTCCCTTGGTCACTAATACTATTATTTACAATCCTTTTTGAGTCTGATCCACTGTTTTTTTTGTTTTTGTTGTTTTCATGTCCATCCATTCATTCTTCATGACATTTTTTATGTTTTTTTTTTATTTTGGTCAGTAGATGCTTTTCATTTTTTGTTGTTATCCCATTTCGTACCAATAGGGGCCGATGACCTCGAAGTTAGGCCCCTCTAAACAACAAGCATCATCATCATCATCATAAACCTATAAGTGTGCCAAACAATAACATACACGTGTAAAAAGTACAACATTAACTTGAACTCAAGAAATGCAGTGCTATTTAACGAATAAGGGATAGAGATACGACAAAATGTCATAGGCCCAAAGTTGTAGATCACTCCAAATTGAAACGCGATCTTTTGTGATACGACTTACGGTTTAGCTACCAATTATTCCGAAAGGAAGGTCTGCATCGTCGTTAAAATTGCGTCCAGGTTTCGGGATTACCACTCGCATACATACGGAGTAATTAAGGAAGCAAAATAATACATGTAAGAAAGCTGACATTAATAGAAAATGGATTATAACTGAGGATAGCCGGATGACGACAAATATGTAAATACCAAGAGAATGTATTGGAAAATCAAATGCCCTTCAGTAAATTATGCTGGTATGAGTTATGGATATAAGAAAGCGCTAACAGGGGAGAAATTTAGGCGCAGGGATTCTTAGGTAAACAGATAAGAAGATGACTAATGATGTTATTACCGAACTCGATAGCTGCAGTCGCTTAAGTGCGGCCAGGAAGCGACCGTGACCTTATCAAGGCACAACCCCGGCATATGCGGTGTAAAAATGGAAAACCACGGAAACCACATTCAGGGCTGCCGTCGGTGGAGTTCAAACCCTCTATCTCCCAAATGCAAGCTGATAGCTACTTGACGCAGGCTAAGCTGCCACTTGCTCGGTCATATTACTGCATTAAATGTCATATTTAAACCTAATATAAATTATGTTCATTCCACATGTTGTCACCCCTCCTCACTTGTTTTCTTTTTGTCCTTGATATAATACAGTGTTGAATGTTATAGGACACACATATAGCTTATTCTTCATTATTTTCGGTAATGCTTTTTCTCTTATTTCCTTTTTCAATACAAAAACGTGCTGTTGTTTTCGATGTGATTCATTCTTTGTTTGTTTCTTTCAAATTTTATAGAATTCCTTCTCTCTTTCTAATTTTGTTTTATATTCCCTACCTCTATTTTTACTCTGATTGTATCTGTCTCCTTACAAACTCTCAATAGATGCACCTCTTCCATCATTTCTCAACAAAATAAACAAAGGTTTCCTAACTCTAGAACCAGTGGTATATATTACGCTATAACTCACTGATTGTTTTAAATATTGTTAGAATCATCATTATTATCCACTGTCATCAGATTACACACAATATGTTGTCGATATGTTATCAAATACATCAGATTGCAAAATATGCTCTCCCGCATTACAATCATCATCAATATTGTCATAATCATAATCTTATTAATGTGTTAAGAAGAGACAATTTAATGTTCAACATAGTACACCATTCCTGGGCTTGACTAGGAGACACAAGCATAATAATGCGTCAGTATAACCTGACGAACAAGCACGGATTAGATTATATCGAAGAGCGGCCCGAACCGCCTACACGGGCTTCGAACCGCCTCCCCCTCTACTATCTGGACCAACCTCGGCACACTCGAGCACTTGGGGGGAGGTGACGTTCAAAAAAAGAAAGGTAAATGATAAAAATATATAAGATGGAGGCTTATGTAATTTTTGGGTTCAACTATTTGCTGGATACTGCTTAGTACTACTGGAAATTACAAAAATCATGTAATAGGGCTACAAATACAAATTTATTACTGAATTGCGACACAGGGATAAACAACACCAAGAAAAACAAACAGTACGCGAAATAAATTGACTCGCCTGAGAGGCATTTAATTATCTCAACTCATCAGAGACTTTATCTCGCAATGAAGTATAATTGAAATCTGGCAACTAAACATCATCCATTTTTCTGTCAGAAATATCTTTTCTTTCCGTCGATCACATTTGTCATATCATTTGAGAAGATGTCCCCTACATAATACACTCCATTCTTAGCAGGTAATTTACCGGTCCCTGCGGTACATAATTAACACATGAGAAAAGTATTTACATAAAAAGCAAACAGGTAGCAAGATTCTCCTGACTCGCCGTATACCCTAACACAAGGACAGAGAACGATTAACATCGGTTGTGTTTGAACTCAAAGAAATAAAATAATACATTGAACAAATTCATCTGTACACTTTACATACAAATGGGGCTATTCTTGTAAGGAAAAATTGGATATCTCTTTCTTCTATACCCGGCGAAAGATTGAGGCAAGCTTGCGTATGCCGGCTCATTCTGGCTGTCATCTAGGCTCGAGGTACCCATCTGAAAATCGCTAGCTATCTGTCGCCTCATACTACTGCACATGGGGGAATATATCTTAACAACCATCTAAATTGTCATTATATTATTTAACACTACCTGATGTACCCGTGCTTCGCTACGGGATTCTCAGAAAGACTGACTTTGTGGTTTTCCTAACCTGAAATCAACATAGGTCATTACAAAAACGTAAGTATGAATGTAGCGATTAAAAGCAATGCTATCATATAAAATACTCGATCAAATGGAAAGCCGCACGTTTTATCACTTTTAACGAACAGTGTTGCGGTTAGATTGCGGTGCCAATCTAATAGTCCAAAGTTCCAGAGCTGGGATGACCAGGCCGCAGATTGCCATGAACACTCATCTGCCATTATTCCGCTAAATGTGCACACTGTTCATTCCAAATCAGTGCCTCAGAGTAGGGATTGAATAGCCCGAATGCTATGATGATCCAATGTGTTACGTACAAGTAGTATAAGAATAAGGGGAATGGCATGCTAAAGAAGAAAGTTATCTAACTCCCTAGCTACTTCCCATCAATATTCAGGCAGGCTGTTACACTCTGTACGACTGGGTGAGTTGACCGTGTGGTTAGCGGTGCGCAGCTGTGAGCTTGCATCCGAGAGATAGTGGATTCGAACCCCATTGTCGGCAGCGCTGAAGATAGTATTCCGTGGTTTCCCACTTCCACACCAGTCAAATGCTGGGCCTGTACCTTAATTAAGGCCTAAGGCACTCCTAGCCCTTTCCTATACCATCGTCGCCATGAAACCTATCTATGTCGGTGCGACGTAAATCAAATAAAAAAGACTCTGTACGCAGCAGTAATGACGGAGATGAGGGGCAACAGAAGACACAAAGCACATCACGACAAACAATGGTCAATGTAATGTTATTGTTGATCAATGTTATGAGCTTTCTATATTGTGGGCCTTCACATTTAGTTTTCTTTCGACTCTGCGATTTGTAAAATATTGTATACCATAAACTGTAGTTTCTTATTCTCCGACATTACACACCGATTTTCATTAAATACTGTTTACCCATTTTCTCGTTACTCGGCGCTGATATGGTCTTAGTAACAAAAATCAAAATTCATTAATATCTTTGTGATCATAGCCAGTACGGTAACAATGTATAAGACATGAATAATAGGAAATTTAATACTATATAACCTTAGTTATGTAGCATTCATCGATTACACCTCTAATAAGAAATATTTGAGACTACCATTTCACTCAGTGTGAATAAAATAATTTACAGCCTAGACTATAGCGACTTGTTTCCTGACTTTGCATACCGATTTTCATCAGGATAGGACTACTAATAACAACAATACTGTATTTCAGAATTAAATTTTAGGCCTTCCCCTAAACTACCATTTCACTCAGCGTGAGTAAAATGATGTATAGCCTAGATTGTAGAGGCTCATCCCCCAACTTCACATACCGATTTTCATTAAATTCTCTTCAACCGTTTTCTTGTGATGCGTGTACAGACAGACAGACAGACAGACAGACAGACAGACAGACAGACAGACAGACAGACAGACAGACAGACAGAAATTACGGAAAAGTAAAAAGTGCATTTTCTTGTTACTGTGGACATGACCGATACAGAAATACCACTATTTTCAAATTCTGAGCAATGTACAGACAAAACTCTTATTTTATATATATAGATAGTGTTCTTAAATCGAACTATTGAAAGAAAACAGAGTGTGAAATCCAGGACTCCATGGCCTTAAACAACAGTAACACGGCACGCCCTCTGCACGGAGGGAAGAAAGAACAAAAGAAAAAGTTTCCCTTATATTGTACACGGGTAGGTCAGTCGGTCGATCCTTCTGATTCACTGGCTACGGGGGCATAACCCTTCATAATTACAGTGGCTAGTTCTCTTGCAATGGCCCCAATTCATTTATCCGATGTATTTCATATCACCGCGGAGTTCTCAAGGAATGTTATTCATTTACTCTCTATTCTCTCATTCTTCACATGGATTACTTTCGGGCATTATAACATTCAAATTCTTTATTTAATATCTCATTCCTAGACTCTTTTGGTCGTTCGGCCTTCTCATTACTTCTCATATCTCGTATCTTAGTTCCTTGGACATAGGGCTATCATTATTCCTTTCTCCATCCTTTATATTTCTCTTCGTTCACCGTAAGAATTCTGAAAACTATATCAAGTCACCGATGCTACAGCACTTCATACAGGTTTTGCACAAATAAAGCCCTCCAGACAGATTCTAGTAAAATCAAAAATCAAGGGAAATTTACATATTGTTCCTAACATCATATACCTAAATAACACCATTTTGTGTCTATCTCAGTCAGAACTCTTCATTCTGTATGTCCATACCTTAATACTAATGTACGTGTCAGCTAGGCATGCATTGTCTAAATTGTCCGTGAACCCCCGGCTGTCTATCTCCCAACAACAACCATATTGGATATCAATAGCAACTTTTTGGACATGGTATCCCTCATTGATCATTCACTACTGTTTCTATCCCATTTAAAGAAGCTCAAGATTCTATTCTATCCTTGTTTCACATACTAGCATATTGCTAATCACAAACAACGAAATACTCCTCACGAAATATTTGACAGCAAGAAAAATGTGGTTTCGTCCGGAAAATTTAGCTCTCTTAGTTTTAAGTTAATGTGACGGAAGAAAAATAAAATTCAATATTGGAACGTACATTACTTACAGCATTTGTGTATTAAACGAAAAACATCCTACATTAAGTCATCCCGGTTATCTTTTATTGTGCTAAGAAATAAAATGACCATAACTCATCTGTTTGGTGGGCGTTTTTCCTTCCACGGGAAACCCATGGTTTAGTTCTACTCGATCACCCTCTCAGCGCTGTAGACGAGAGTATGAGCCTTCGAACCTGGTCTGCGACAGTTCATCATACTGATCGGCTCGTCCAACTGCTAAAAATCTTGACGTAATCCAATTGGTATCGGCTCCAGCCCTCGTCACACTTTCCTATCTGTCTACAACGACACACACAGAATTTAACACGAGAAATTCCCTTATAGAGGCTAGTTACTCTAGTCAAGGGCGGCACGCACTAACAGGAATAAGTAGGGTGAATCATAAGACTTGACGAACCCTTACTCGAATAGCGGAATCGTCCCTGTCGACGCTGTTCTACTGCCGAATTTTACTGCTCTGAATTTGATACCACTAATTGACTGATATCGGGTCTTAATGTTATGCCGGCATTGTTCTAACCAACTCAAATTTTTCTAGCAGCCTACTTAATTATGCACAGAAAACTGAGACCTTTGCCTAGGCTCTATTGGCTATTGTTCACGTTCCTAATATACATTTCACAAGATGCACTCCCGAGTTACCTGGTTTACGATCACGACGGACAATAATTTCGTACTTTGTTAGCTGCCAGGAGTAGTGTTGGCTACTGAATGCATGATTCGAAGTAGTGTATCGATTCATTCAAGTGTCCGAGTGAATCGATTCACAGGAACGGCGAGCTCACGGCACACGATTTAGGTTACTCCCAGCGGACAGTGCTGAGTGGCGCACTCACTGGACGTTGACGGGGAGCCGAGCTTCCGCTGCAGCGAGACAGTGAATCATGGCACATCGAAAGAATCGTGAACGAGCGCGGCTCAGTGAGACATATGATACACACGGCTCCTTATCGGTTCACTGGACACGCGGAGAGCCGAGCTTCCGCTGCAGCGAGACAGTGAATCATGGCACATCGAAAGAATCGTATGCTATAATGGACTCTCGAGCTCAGCTCATTTGAAAATAATACCCATTTGCATTCACTGTCCTCTTCTTACAGGGAGGTTTAAATAATAGATGGATTTATTTGCAGTGTTAAAAAGGTAGTCACAACATAATTCTGAAGTAGCTAGTGAGTAGGTAGGCTATTAGGTTATACTATTTATTAGTTTAATGAATCTTAGTATTATAACTTAGTTGACATTTGACAATTAAACTCGACTCTAGCTTGCCCTATGACCACGAGTCATGCTCATGACCACTCAAAAGTACCTGTTTTATATTGGGAAGAACGGCTCAGTATTCTCTCAGTTCATATGTCACATCGTTGCACAAGACTTCAATCATATGTGGACAGACGCAATAACAGTATGTTGAATCAGAAAACCAGCGGGCTACTGTACATCTCGGGTAGCCTATACAAAATATGACGATTAAAAAATCCTCAGCTGATAGAAAAATACTTTAACAAAAGAAAAGACTGAGCGAGTTGTCGTGCGGTTAATATCGCGTGGCTATGCGCTTGCATTCGGGGGATGGTGGGTTCGAATCCCACCGTCGGCAGCCGTTAAGATGGTTTTTCCGTAGTTTCCCCATTTTCACACCAGGAAATGTGGGACTGTACCTTAATTTAGGCCATGGCTGCTACCTTCCTAATCCTAACCTTTCCCACCCTGCGTCGCCGAAAACCTTCGATGTATTAGAGTAACTAGCATTTTTTCTAAGAAAGGAGTTCATAGTATGAAGACCAGATGGCAGCTGCGAGCACTGAATGCTGTTGCTGCTGTCTTACCAGCACATACTATACAGATGCAGTAGGAGCGGTGACCAATGAGCCGTGAATCGGATCACTCTATCGATTCAGTAACGTGAACGAAATCAAATGAATCGATTCAGTAAAATGAATCGAATGTCCCATCACTAGTCAGGAGGCTCGCAGCGTGGGCCAGGGCCACCCTCATATTGTAAACTCGCGCTCCTTTGGGATTCGAGGCTCCGTTACGCTGAATTACGGAAATCTGCTCCGTTAATAACCAAATTTCAAGACATTTAAGGGTAGGTTGTACCTTCCTAGGGGGAAAAATAAAAAAAATAACATTTTTGCTCATAAACGTTCCTTGGAGTGTACTTTACTAGATAAATATGTTTTCTAGTTGCATTCTAGCCATTAAAGGCTTTAAATATTAATTTCCTTTAAGGGCAGTACAACTTGCCACGATCCCCTTTCGCCATCTGTCAACTTGAACTTCAAATACTTAATTTTTGCGGTATGTTGATTTATGAAGATATTTCGTCCTCAGAGTTGGCTCCTCTATTCACGCGGAACGACTTTCACTTGATCCTTGTGTTTCCGGCGCGTTTTCTGGACATGTTTACATCCGAAAGTTTGTTTATGTGACAACATGCCTCGAATTGGAAGAGTGTACAAGAAATGTAAAGGAGGGCCTGGAAGAAAGGCGAAATCAAGTTTAGTTAGTGGTAAGAATAGTGCAAATAATAGGAATTTTGTCCGTGGCAGTGTTGCAGGCTGTTCTAGGTTAGATTCAACATGTGATTCAACTTCATCAGTGATTGTGAGTGATAATTCTGGCAGTGAAAATATTAGTGCCAGTGCTTCCAGAAGAAGAAAGCTGAATACTAATTCAAGTATAGGATCTTTTGTAAGTCCTCAATCTAATATTGTAGAATATACAAGTGGCAATGTTGTCATAGATATTAAATTGTTGTCATCTGCCATATCTTCAATTGCAGTTTGTAAAGTATGCCATGTTAGTTTATTTTGTTGTGGAGATACCACTGAAAGATATGGACTTGCTAGTAAACTATTTCTGAAATGCAGGAACAGTAAAGCTCAGTATTCGTTTCGTACCAGTAGGAAGGTTGACAGTGGGTATGAAACTAATATTAGCTTTGTGTATGGACTGCGTACTATAGGTGAAGGTGAATTAGCTGGTAAGACACTATGTGCAGTCATGAATCTCCCAAGTGGCCCAACAAGATTGCAGAAGTATACAGGTACATTATGTGAAGCTGCTAAGAATTGTACTATTGCCTCTATGAAGGCTGCTGTCAATGATGCAAGTGAAATTAAAGATAATTCTACAGATATTGCTGTGGCTGTTTATGGGACATGGCAGCGTAAAGGGCATACTAGTCTGAATGGAGTAGTAACTGTAACAAGCATGGATAATGGCAAAGTGCTAGATGTAGAGGCACTGAGTAAGTACTGTCATAAGTGTAGATTTATAAAAGATTATGAAAAACTTAAATTGCATAAAGAAAGTTCTGAATGTAGTGTGAATTTTGAAGGTTTCAGAGGGAATATGGAAGCTGCAGGTGCAGTAACCTTTTTTCCAGGTCAGTTGATTTGTCTAGGGTAAGGTATGTAAAATATTTAGGGGATGGAGACAGTAAGAGCTTCAAGAGTGTGGTAGAGGCAAAACCATATTGAGATGTCAGTGTGGAAAAGCTGGAATGTATTGGACGTATCCAGAAAAGAATGGGAACCCGCCTTCGCAAGTTGAGGAATGATATGAAAGGCATAAAATTACCAGATGAAAAACCACTATCTGGGAAAGGTAGACTCACAGACAAGGAGATAGACAGTTTGCAGAACTATTATGGTATGGCAATTACAAGGAACTGTGACAGTGAGATGAAAATGAAGCAGGATATCTGGGCAATTTATTTTCATAAATTATCAACTGACACTGAGTCTTGTCATGCCTTGGGCCCAAAAGGACCAACCTCATGGTGCAAATACAATCGTGCTCTAGCAGCTGGTGAACAGTATAGTCATAGGCACTCATTGCCTGTTGAAGTGTGCAATGTAATAAAGCCAGTTTTTAGAAGTTTGACTGATCAAAACCTGTTGCATGAATGTTTGCATGGTAAAACACAGAACCCAAATGAATCATTTAATAGTGTAATATGGTCTAGAATTCCTAAAACAGTATTTGTAGTTAAGGATACATAGAATTTCGGTGTTTATGATGCAGTTGTTTCATTTAATGATGGCAATGTTGGTAGAGTTAGGCTGCTTCAGAAGTTAGGCATAAAACCTGGGGAAAATATGGTGAAGTCATGTTCCGAGTTTGATGCTGTCCGTGTCAAAAGAAAACAGATTATAAAGTGACTATGATAGCTAGGAAGGCAAGAATGCACTCGAGGAATGCTAAAAGGGCCAGGGAGGATAAAGAAAATGCAGATGGACCCAGGATATGGTGCAGGAATGTTCTAAAGTGAGTAAAAAACTATGTTCAACTTTGAAACCTCTTTTCTGATATTTTATATTTTTAATTTTAAGTACATTTTCTCAGGAACTAACCATCATAGAACAGTAAAACTTAAATATCATACAGATACTGAGCTTAACATAATTGATGCATTTGTTAAAGAGTTTAAGTTTAAGATTTCAGAAATTATGAATAAATAAAAGTGAAATATTCGGATATTTTGGAAATTCTTTTTAACAACTTGCAAAAAATTCTCTAAAAATTATATTATACAAGGCACTTACCTACAAAAGTAGGTCAAAGGAGAGAAACCCTTCCTCTATCCGCTGTTAACATTTTATATCATTATCACGAACAGTTCACGAGAATATTGTACCTACAATTGACCAATTTAACATTGTGGGTATACAAGGTACAAGGTGGTATTAAGAAGGGGGATTTGGAGAGGATTAAAAGGTTGGATACCCAAAGGTGGTCAAAGTCTTCCTAATTCAATACTAGGTGAAAGGCTTCTGTGGAAAAAAGCCCATGCGATTTAAATTGTTTTGAAAGTATCAATTTAAAATTAGTGAATCGAAGAAATTTATTTAATTGAAATAACATTAATAATTTAAGTTTTAGTATAGAAATAGAACAAATTTATTTATTTATAGTGAAGTAGTACTGTGAAGGAAACGGTTTAAGACCAGTACTTACTTTCAGTCATCTGATGGGTGCGTATTATAGACCTCGGGTCCCTCTTTCACTGAAGCCAAGTGCAATCGCAATTAGATCGGCAGTTTTTAGGAAATCAAGTTCCCGCCTTTAATAACAGCAGTCGCGTCCCTTTTTGGGAGGAGTTAAATTTTGGGCGCAATACCCGGCTTGGGGACGCGGTGTATTTTTTCCACCGAACATATTTTTTATTTTTGCTTATACACTTACACATTCATTTACAATATATACATAAGCACTTAAAAGGGACATTATGTATTGAAAAAGAAACGAGATATCCTTATCTATCGTTTTTAGCACTTTTCTTACACCTCAGTGTCCTGTGCTTATCTTCTTACGCCTATGGACTTACATCACATTACTCAACATAATACATGCAATTCGCTAAGGAACAGGATATGCAATGCTACATGTCGTTAGCCTCGATTTTCACTGTAACACTGCGCGTCGATGACACTCGCACCGCTTTCCAGCACCTTTGTGACATGGTTTCTACAAAGAAACTATAACACACACGAGATATGGTTGGAAAATCTAGATGCGGCTGAGACAACAAACCGTAAAATATCACAGTATATTTTGGAGTTCTTTTATGAGTAGACTGGCGGCCGGACTACCACATCTTGCTATTTTCCGTTGACATTCTTGTAAGTAGCTTTTGAAGGAAGTCAGGGATACTTTGTCGTTGGTCTGGGTGTAGAAAAGATACCCCATACTAAGCCAAGTCAGAGCATGTCTATGATCACGTCTGCTAATGCCCAAAGTCAATATTGCACGATACACGTCGTTCGGGTTTCTAGATCCCGTCAACCTGTTGAACGCTACTCTGAGCCACTGCCAAATGTCCTTGACGGCTCCACAACTAGTCAGTCTATGAAACTGAGTGTCTTGCATAGCAGCGATTGTGCCATCCTGTGGCGAATTTCTTTTCTTCTGTCGGAAGTAACTCGTTTATAACCTTATAGAAAGCTACTTTCCATTCTAAGAGGATGCAAGACATTTGGAAAGTTGTCCAAATATTAGTCCAATTTTAATTGGGGTATTTGACCATAATGTGTGGAAGATGAACATGTCTCTATAGCAGTTGATTATAAATTAGTTTAACAGTGAGGATATTGTGGTCAGGAATTTGCAAGCTGTGCAAATCCTGCAGAAACGATTTAAAACAGGACGAGCGAAGATATTGATTATTTTTCACAATGGGGGTGGGGGTGGAACTGGAGTGCTCTGTCTTGGTCGGAAGACGGATACTGCACAATTTCTCTGATCAGGAGAGCTTTGCATTTTTCGGAGACATCTATGAGCCCTAATCTCCCTTGGTAAATTGGTTTTCTCAGTTGTGGCCTGGCTATACGAAAATGATATCCTCTCCATAAGTAGCTTCCGACAAATAGTTCTATTCGCTGGGCGGTTATTTCTGGCATCGGTAAAATTTGTGCAGTGTACCATAGTTTTTAGAGTGCAAACAAGTGGGTATGCCATACTTTTTGTATTATGGTGAGGTTCCTGCTGAGGTGCATCGATAGGGTCGAGCGCACCTGTTGAGTAATATTGTTCCAGTTTAAATCGACTATTTATTCAATGTATTGGATAAAGATGATCCCTAGGATTTTAACACGCTCTTTGGTAGGTACGTCGGCTAACATTGCTGCCTTTGGCCATCTACCAAGAGGAAGAAGTTCTGATTTCTGATAACTTACAAGGGCACTGGAGGCCATTTCATACGTAGATATTATTCCTGTTAGCTTTTGAGCGACTTCAGGGGTCCGAAGATGAATAATGACGTAATCTGCGTAAGCTCTTATGGTAAACGGATTATTTGGATTAGGTATTAAGGACGTGATGAATAGCACGTACAAATGGCTTCATGCTCAAAGAATATAAGATCATAGACAAGGGGCATCCTTGTCGTATAGACGTTTGAATAGGAATCGGACGAAAAAAGAAACCATTAAGTAGAATTATAGAGTGGGCGGATTGATAAACATTACGCATGATGTTACAGAGAGCGTCGGGGAAACCTATATGTCTCATGACTCCCAGCAAGTATCCGTGATGAACTCGATCGAAAGCTTTCTGAAAGTCCAGTCTTAAAATGGCACCAGCCATACCTGTATTCCTTGCATAAAATAGCACAGTGTCCCTAATGTCTTGAAGATTGTGTGTTATTTTTCGAGTTGGAATACCACACGTTTGAGCTTGTTTGATGACTCTTCCCATGAAAGGCATTATACGACTTGCAAGAATTTTCATAAATATCTTACAATCGGTGTTGAGCAATGTTATTGGACGGAAGTCTGATCTTGTTTTGGTCATTTTAACCTTTGGTATTGCACCCGAGTGACTTAGGCCCAAAGTCAATCATGATTTGATTGATAAAATAATATATGGTACATTTATTGTAATACAGAAGTGTAGTTGAAAACATTTCATATATGTAATGTCGAAATAGGAGCGAAGGAAGGACGACAGACTGGAGCCTGACGGATTAGCTCGACACACCAACATTTAGCTACTTCACAGCAGGGGATCTCATTAGTTGGCGAACAAGGAAATACAAGTCTACAAATAAGTCTTGGTCAGAAAGAGAAAGGGGTAGGTGATACAAAGGAAGCTCGCTACGTGAGTAATGCACTGGGATATTTTTGGCAGGACGGAAATTCCGTGACGTCATGGAAAGCTACAGCGGCTGCCAGTACATTCGCTAGCCTAGGTTCGGGCAGGTGGAGATTTAAATCACGTGACCGCTTGCCGGCCAATCGTAAAAATTTGATGTAAGATTCAGGGATACCATCTTAAGGAATGATGGATGAGATATTCTCGTAACTTCAAAATTAATCAGTAATAAATTATTGTGAGTACACGGATCGATGTAATGAATTTATTAGATGTCACGCATGGAAAAATAATCAATAATTATTGGCAAATTAAATAAATTGAAGGCTGGATTTCTTGGAAACCAGACAGCTTGAATCTCATTGGCTGGACAGAGACCACGTTGTAAGGGACGCTTCCGAAGGCGCGCAATGTGAGGAGCTAAATCCACCCATATCTCCTAAATCTGTGATCACCAGGAGTTCATATTTAATCCAGCAGATATGCTAGCGGAGTGGATTAATTTGATGTAAATTTTAACGTCCAATTCGGAGTGCAAGTGCCGATATTAAAAATCCACCCCCTCCCTCAGGGGTATGACGTCAATGAATCCGCGGGAGAAAGCTTCATCCATATATACGGGACAAGGGATCCTCGCCAACACACTTGAACTGAATCTCTGGAGCTGAAATGTCGGTCGCAGCTAACTTAGAATTCTACGGGCGTACAGTAACTCAACATTTAATGGCGCGAGCATCCGGCAGTGTTTATAAAATGTGATCGCGCTCAAGCAACATGAACTGGAAATAGTTAACGTAGGACAGTGTTTGTCAGTTATAAATATCAGTGAAGTAAATTAATTGCACTGTAAGAGAGTAATATAAATTGTACCACAATAAGTACGTACATAACAGACTGTGTGACGAACAGTACTTTAAGGGAATAGTAGCCTGTACTTTGCAATATCGAACCGCTATCATGAACACTTCAAGAGTGCCATATGAAACGGGCGTATTGCGTCGGACGACATAAATCGCGACGGGCGTAAAAGTTGACACCTCGTCGTACGTGTCCAGGTCCATTGTGCGGTAATTGGACGAAGATTAAAATAGTGTAAAATATTAAAATTTTTGGGTCTAGGATATTAATTTGTTGTATAAAAGTTAAAGTATTCAGTGTTAACGTTGTCAATGGTGAAGTTTTGGTGATAATCAAGGTATTAGTGTAAAATGGTAATGTGCCAGGAAATCTTTTGTGGAACTACGCCATCAGGAATGGAGGAGTAAAATGCAGATAGGGGCCGAAAGGAGCCTCTAATCTGCAAAGCTGTAATGGAATACCGAGAAACTAAGATGAGTACATAATGTAAAATATATTTGGGAAATGTTAGCGTGATTGGGAAAAATGGGAATAATTTGATTATACTTGGTTACCTTCTGTAACAAGATGAGTCGCTTAACGACCCCATCCTAAATTTGTAGCACGGACAGTAGTAAATAGTAACAATGTAAATAATCGGGTCTTTTATGTATTCAGTTTGTTGGAGATGTAAATTTTGTAGATATAGTGTAGTACGTTAAGTCATGCATGCATTCATATTTCTTTGTAGTCAATAATTTTCTTTATATTTGATTTTGGTTATTATAGTTAAATAGACCCGATATGTGTTTTTCTGTTTTGTCATTTTAACGAGCTATGTAATGAGACTGAAGGAAAATGCAGCTTCGCCATACCAGTTGTGTTTTGTTGTGATTAGTATGTTCATATTTTCAAAGTGAAGTTGTTCAAATTTGTGAGAAGCGATTATAATAATAATATTCCAAGTAAATCGTATCTGGGATTGGTTAGTGCCAGAATAAATCGGATTTGAAAAAGGGGTTATGCGTTAAACATATTAAGAGTGGACTACCGTGTAACAGGCGAAAATTAAATTTTTTAAAATTAATAATAATAATAAATAATAAAATTACTTTTTTTTGAAGAATTTTTAAAAAAAATATAATTTGGAAATAATAATCATTCATGGGATATTGGAAATTTTTAGTGATCAATGCGTAATAATAAATTTAAGTGATCAGGTGTTGAGTTTATCGGGAATCATTTAATGACGGGATGTCGTTTTTAATTCGGAATTAAAGTGTGTGGTAATTTAACTTGATAAATTAATAATATTGAAATGTAAATCGGTGCTAATAATCCGTACATGTTAATGAACGTGTGGTTTAAATTACGGTCCAATATATTTTTACGTATAAATGTCGTGTCTTAAAGTTGCAATTCAGTAGCCGGAACACGTAGGATTAATATTACGAAACCATGGTTGTCAAATTTTGGTAAATATAATTTCAAGATGTTACGATTATTTGTGGAGAATGAACTAAGGCGTAGATCAAAATGAGATAGAAATGTTAAAGAATCTGCAGTCAGATAATAAAAGGTCGTACGATGTCAGAAGTGAATAAATAAGTCAGTTGATAATTCTGTGAGAAATAAATGAATCAAGGAATATTGAGATAGAAAAGGAAATAAATTCCGTACGAGAGACACTTAGGATATTGAAATGAGTGTAAAATGTACGGGCAGTGTCACAGAGAAATACTGAGTTACGTAGCGGGTAGAATTCGGACCCGTGACAGCATGTACGAAATAAATAGACTGCACAGCTATTCGTCGAGATACTACGGATATAAGGATAATGAGAGTTCAGAGTCCACATAAATGATCGTATATTATAATCATTGTAAGGACGAGTGATGACAATCATGATGTCGTGATAATAATAATAATAAATATTGCAGATAAAGGATTGGACCGCCTTAATTAATTGAGCGTTGATAAAGATGTTAAACGGGAATCTAAATGATAATATGCAACCGATAATAATAATAATAATGTAAGGACGATGTTAAATCATCGCGGTCAGATTAATAATACTTGTCATAATAATAACAGTAATGATGCCGTTGGTTGATCAGTGAAATAATTATAATTGCGACCGATATCTTAATATATTTGGCGGAAGTGACCGAATCATTAATAATAATAATAATAATAATAATAACCTCTTGAGTGACGTGAATAATAATAATAAAATCTGGAGTCACCTATTTAATAATAATAATAATAACCACAAGAGGGATATAATAATAATAACAACATTAATAACCATTTGTGTTTGCATCCCGCATAATAATGACGATATTAATCAAACGTGACAGTGCCAGGAACCGTTGAGTATAATAATAATAATAATAATAATAATAATAATAATAATAATAATAATAATAATAATAATAATAATAATTTCGAGGATGATAATTTCATGGATAAATGAATATTTCTGACGATAGTTAATTAAATAATTGGTGACAACATCCCTCGACTCTTATGTTTCAATAATAAGAGTGATAAATTTTAGTCATTTGTGACCTCGTTATCGTACGGTTTCCGCACGGTATTTCCCATCGCTTCTCGTTATCTCATCTGTGGCAGTAGTCTACTGAGGCTACTTTGTAACATTTCAGATCAGGTGTAAATAAAATGTAAATGCTAATTCAATGGTATGGCATCAGCTGGACATCGTAAGAATAGGAACTGTCCGTGTAATCCATTTTTCGTAATTCACGAGAAACATTACCCAGTCCGAGTACCGGTCTCGGAAAAATGTATATAGCCGGAGTACATCATCTTAGTTAAATCGGGAAGCCGACCGTAACATGGGTTATGCTCGGGCTCCCGATAGAAGGAAGCTATATCCTTGAACAACGGTTCGATTCAAATGGAATCGATCCGTAAATTATACCTCAAAATGTCATTTTATTTCAGAAGCAACCCAGCACGATATTGATACCACTTGCGGTATAGCAAGTGATTTGTTTATGTATCATGTGTGGAAAAATTTAAATATCGTTGCCAAATGTATCAACGTTTCGTACGTCGGATGTCGTAATAAACTGCTCTTTCTGGCAATTATTTCAAAGGAAACCATTCTCATAATCTTTTTATTGTAGTTAGATGATGCCCTTTTTAAAGTTAACAGTCACTTCCTAGTCCTATCATGGAGTCCTTAAATTCAAGTTTACAATCGAGCCTCCCCCATTTTAATTTTAAATTGCTCCGTTCATTCCCGTGTTCATTGATGCCGCTATATTTATATTTTGATGACTTAAATAATGAACCGACACCCCTGAGATAAATGCTAGTCTGGGACTCGGGAGGTGGACGGGTGCAGTATGTGTATTATTATATCATTACAGAACCCAGTACAATCAGGCAGTTCTTCGTTAAGTACATTCATTAGTTCCACAAAAGTATTTTTGATGATAGGCCAGTATTTCTTGTGAAAAAGGTAGTTAAGGCCATCGGGGCCAGGTGCGGACTTGTGACTAGCTGCGTGTATTGCCTCAAATATTTCCTCGCCAGTGATGGGACGGGTCAGATGCTGTTTTTCTTCATCACCCAAGTGCTGCTCTACAAAATAGAATATTTCGTTGCTCGGCTACGGAGTTCCCATTATCTTTAAATGTTTCTTTGAAGTATTTCTCTGGTTCCTCTAGGCATTCTTGTGTACCATTGAACTGTCTACCATCTTCCGAGTGTAGGGTTTGTACACATTTCCTCTGATCCTTTCTTTTATCCATGGCTATATTGTAGAGTTGAGCTTTCTCTTCCGCCAGGAGGGATGAAGGGCAGGACCGCAGAAGGGAACCTTGAAAAATGTGGTCCTGGATAGGTGTTATTCGACGTTTGAGAGCTGCTATACGGTTGGAGGTATCAAAGCCTGCTTGTTGTCGAATCAATAGATCATTGAGGATTACATAGTAGGAATGTAGGGTTTGTCTTCTTTTATTTGCCATTTCCATCCCATGTATTTTAAATAAGGATTGAATAGCAGGCTTCAACAACCATGTTGATACGTTGAGGGGCCTCTGCCTTTGTAGTCGGTTAAGCAAGTCTGTCCACATATGATTAAATTCATCTTTTATTTCTTCCTTAATTAACAGGGAGTCGTTTAATTTCCAGTACCCCTCCCCATTCTGGACAGCTGCATGATGGTTACTGAACGGTACGATGTTAAATGTTATGTCATGAACACTGGGAATAGTGTCTTTATTAACATAGAATATATCAAGACGGGATGCCGCCGCTCGTTGTAAGTATGTAAACTGAACAAGTGGTCCATATTTGGATTCCCACACATCACGAAGTTGGAGAGCTGTATAAAGCCGTTCAAGCGCTGGCGACGAATTGAAGTGACCTTTTTGATCTGAGGAATGCAACACTCAATTAAAATCACCTCCAATGACTAGTTTGTGACAGTTGTGTCGCAAATAGTATGGTAGCTATGTGGTAACAAATTCCTCTCTTTCATGTCTTCTGTGTGTCCCTGAGTGCAAGTACATATTCACGTAAAATGTGTCGTTGTCTATGAGTATAAATGTAATCCGTCCACTGGGATGACATTCGGTTAACTTGATGGTTATATTTTCTCTAAATAATATTGCAGTACCTCTGGTCTCCTCTCCGGGGTTGGCAATGTAATTATGTAATGGGCCGTCTCACGTATTGTTCATAATGGTCCTGTAGATTGCTGAATATGCTGATGAAGACAGGTCGCCGCAACGACACAAAAGTGACTCTCTCTCCTCTCGTAATTCGGGAACATTCCCCAGTGAGTCATCCGACCAAAAAATGGATTTTTTCAGCATGCTCCATATGTAGGCATCCGGGGGCGTGATATCTGGCAAATGGGAACGGTACGGGAATTTAAGTGATCTTCAAAGTGTTGTTGCAGAAGGGCACACACTCGCGATGTGGACTGTAGATCCATTTTACTGAATCTGTTGCCGTTGAAGCCGCAGGTTCGTGGCGACATTCAGTAGCCTACTATTTGATGTTTAGAGAATGTTAGTAATTAATTTTATACGCACGTTAAAAATATGGAAGAAGTATACATGAATTAGCATTGCAAAATTAATGCCGTTTCTTATAAATTAATTAATCAATTTCACACTTATGTTTACCCCAGCAAGCAGTACATTATCATCTATTACACCATTTATTATTTTATCCAGGAATATTTGCTGATTCGATTTCCAAGAGTGGAGAACTGAAATGCCTGGAGTTGGTTTTTGTAAGAGACTCTTCCTTCGGATGAGGTGGCAGAATAACACCCACAGTATCCCTAGTCTGTCATAAGAGGTGGATAAAAGGGGACTCATGGACTGTTAACTTAGGAGCGTGCGTTGTTGACCACAGGGCCCTTAGCAGAGTCTTGACATTCCTTCCACCTACTTGTGCTAGGGCCCTCACCTTCACCTACGCTTTGCGACCTTAATTGGTCAACTCTTGTTATTTTCCGACCTCGACGGTTTTACGTTCTCGAGGCCTACGGTCTCTTTGATTTTCACGAACTTCGTGGCGTTTATCTTTCTTTGGCCAATGACATGATTTTTCCAAGTGTCGGGCTCCTTCATTTCTTTCCCCCTGTTTAGTGTAAATAGATAATGGTTGCCCAGTTGTACTTCCTCTTAAGACAGTAATTACCACCACCATCTTCCGGTGATAGCCGAACTTTAGGTTTTCTTACAGTAAAGAATTGTAAGAAATGTATTCTGAAAATTTTCACTATCATTTACGAACGTTTAGCTATACGGATTCTACACAAAACACCATATTGTGTATGTGTTTCAAAATATATCAGTTCACAAATTGTGAATGACGACACCGATCCTGAATTTTTACATTTTAAACGGTGATAAGAGAAAATCTGGAAAATTTTGAAAATAAAACATAGTGCGATTATCATTTAGGAGTGGTAAACTTGATGTACTACACAAATGTATCAAATAGTGTAATAATAATAATAATAATAATAATAATAATAATAATAATAATAATAATAATAATAATAATAATTGTACCGGGAGGTACACCTCTGCGCCGCACATATAAATCTTGCGCCTAATAGAACTCCCCTACTGGAGGAACAGTGAACTTGAAACTGGACCAACTTATAAATTTACTCTGAAGATGGCACCACTAAAATTTGATGTAATTTTGTTATTGTGAAGTTTCCAGTACTGTGTGAATTTCTACTTGTTTTGTTTGCCCTTTATCAAGAAGTTTGGACTTTCTTTAACGGATGTCACTGCTCGTAAACTATGATTATACACCCTGGTGCGAAGTTGAAGAACCTTGTTATCGAAACCGACTTTCAACTTACTAGGTCGTGATACGTACATTGAGTACGTGTTGAAGAGATGTTAAGAACCCTGATTTGAAGAAATTTTGTATTCATAAGTTTTTTACTAAATTTCGTTCAATCATTGTTTGGTTGGCAATATTTATCTTTTCTTTCCGCCAGTTTTGAATTTAGCCAATCACGAATTTCTGTAATTAATTTTCCGCCTATCACAGGCTTCTTCCTCGATTTGGAGTGTAACTTTTGAATTCTCCAATAAAGTGAGAGGGTGTGGCTGGTTTATTCATGAAAGGTCTCGAACTTACCCCGAGGGTTTATGAACTGCGGATTTTCACGGCTCTTGGCCATTTGATCGTCATCTAACTTAGTGTGTGTGTCAAGCAGGAGGCGCCTCTTTCATCAGGCAGCAGTTCTTCAGCAAGGTAATGGCCAATTAACATCTTTATTTCTTGCTAGCTCTGCAGTTTAACCCGAGGGAGAGGTCCGAAACCTTAACTATGTAACCTACATTTCTGTAAATTTAACTTCTGCCGGCTTTTGTAATAACTTCATAAAACTGTAACTGCAAATCGGGGATAGAGAGTGATGTACCCTTTCGAGCTCCTCTTCATATTGGTTTGAGGTGACTACGTTTTATAACTGGTTTTCCTCCTTTCCGTAATGTCTTACATTTTCTTTCGTATACGAGTCAACTCCCTAGTTTGGGAATAGCCCCTGTTTCATCGGCCTAGTGCCCTTTAGGTTTTAAGGATGCATACTTAGGAGTGCAAGTACTTGCCTCCATTCAATTTGTGTTTCGGTCCGTTTACTTAACCTGTTTCTTTCCGCAGCGGCCCAATAATTTGGGTACCAAATACCCCTGTATAATCATTTTTTCTATTGTAAGTTGTGCCTTCAGAGGCCATAATTTGTAATGCTGCCTTGAATAGGCTTGGAAAACTTAGAGCCTGTTCGCTCTTTTTCAGAGTTTTTGTAAGATTAATGAATGCCTCTGGGAGGCTTGATATGGTGAGTTGGGAGCAAGCGCTCCATGTATTGAGGGATTTCTGCCCTCGTGTAAATTTGTACATTTGTAAATTCGAATTAGAAGCTCACAAAAATTGTAAAACTAGGGGCTGGTAGCCCAAGTGTGTTAAAGTTTCGAAATCTTGGATTTTTCCTAAGTCTTGTACCTGAATTGTCATTGTTATCTCACCAAGTGAAAGGTTGTTAAAGTTTTCTTGTTTTTTTTTTCAAAAACTTAAACTTCAGTTTGAATTTTTAATTTTGTTCTGGACATTGTAGTTAGAGCCATTCACCCCGGCACCTTCTTTCACCTCTGCTGGTCCACGGGTAACCCCCTAATAATAATAATAATAATAATAATAATAATAATAATAATAATAATAATAATAATAATAATAATCGCTGATCCGAAGAGGTGAAACGAAATTTATGATTATTTATCCCACGCTATTTGCCCGCATGGTATGAATATTGCATGTGGAGTTAAACAGGCAAGCTGATTTCCATTCCCACTCCAGTTAAGTATAACTGTTTCATTTGCAATCGGATTAGTTTACGTGATGACTGAATCGAGCTAAGCTCTTCCATACATGGAAGATTTAGGGCCCCATTTCCAAACAAGTGGCGCATACTCGTACATTCAACCGCAGTTTAAAAGCTGTCAAACATTTACTGCTCGGCAACTTACAGTTCCACGCACACATCACAGACGAGACATTCCATTTTGTTCAGTCTGGGTTGCGACCTTAGTCATCGAACTGCAAAACGCGGAAGATAATATTATTCTAGACAATAAAAAGGACGACCTACAAACTATTTTGAATGAAGAAAATTTACTATCAGAATCTTGACCAGCAGGGTAGGGAATGTGGTGATATACAATTTCTAATCACTAGACTCCGTGCCAAACGCCAGGATTCAATTCCAAACCACCCCACGTATGACGCTGTTAGTTGTTGTTCGTTTGTTGCATGAGGATGCTCCTCGATATTGTTCTACAACAGTAGGCTATGTAACGGCACCAAGTTTCATGCTCTCCCTGCCTCATTATCATCATAATATCCGCTCAGTTGTCAGCGTCAATTAGACATGGAGACCCACTGTGGGTGGGAGGAGCAGACGAAGAATACACCCGCGGTATCCCCTGCCTGTCGTAAGAGGCGACTAAATGGGCTCTCAACTTGGAAGCGTTGGTTGGCGACCACGGGGCCCTTTGATGAGTTCTCGCATTACTTTTACTCACTTAACCCAGGCTCCTAACGTTCATTTATCCTGTCCGACCTCCCTTGGTCAACACTTGTTCTTTTCCTACACCGACGGCATTAGAGCATTGGAGGCCTGGAGAGTATTTCATTATCACACCCTTCATGGCCCTTGCCTTTCTTTGTCCGGTACTTCATTTCTCGGAGTGTCGCATCCCTTCCTTATTTTTCGCCCTCTCTCATCCCTTGTGGATGGGTCACTATGGATTCACAGTATCCGTGATTATTATCACTATATGCGGAACACCACGGGCTTACATCGCCTGTGATTAGTTCCATTATGTGAGAAACCACACAGGTTTGTACGCTGCCTGTAATTAGTACCACTATATGGGTGACACCGTGAGTGTGCGTTGCCTGTGATTAGTGCCCACTGAGGAAAATCACGGGATAGTTACGAGTCCTTGTGATTAGTACACCTATGTGAGGAACACCATGGGTTTGCGTTGCCTGTGAGTGGCACCGCTATGTGAGGAACACCATAGGTCTACGTTACCTGTGTGTAGTTCATTACTTGTGAGTAGCGCCATAATATGTGGAACATCGTGAGGTTATGCTACTTGTAATTGGTACCGCTGCATAAGAAATACCATGGTTCTTACTTTCCTAGCGATATTTACCATTATGAGGGGCTATTGAGTTGGAGTTTGGAGCCCTTTAGACTACAAGCATCATCGATTCAGGATTGTGCTTAGGAAGCAGTCCCTTGGTCAGTATATAGGCCTAACATTGTTTTAAGATAGTTTCTGGGAAGGTGAGGCATTGCGGGTCAGATCCACGGATTGTTTTAAGTTTATAATCATTTTTCTTCGTCGTCTCTTTGAATTCTAGCCGGGGTGGAATTATTTTTAACTTTCAATATTGTGAGTTGGATCCGCTGATTGTTTTAAATTCATACTAATCCACTCATTCTTCATGACGTTTTGAATTCTGGTAAGTGGATGTAAATTTGGACTTTTAAATTGCCATTACATTTAATCTCATTTCGTACCATTAGGGGACCGATGACCTGATGCTAGGCTCCTTTGAACAACAACATCAACATCATAGAGAAGTAGACCTGCACGAGGGGAGCCTAACATGTCCTCGGGTGTTTCTTTTGCAGACGATCTGACTTTATTGGCAAATGACATACAGGAGGCTACTATTCAGCTCCAAACACTGCCCTCAATAGCGGCTAAAACGGGTCTTTTGATCAACATAGGAAAGACCGAGTTTGTTAGTAACATCAAAGATGCCCCTAGAATGATGAGAGTCAGTGATAATATCTACATCAAGAGAGTCAAAAGTGTAAAGTACCTTGGGGAATGGTTCTCAGAGGACCTCAACGAAACAATGGCTCTTGAACACAGAAGACTCAAACTAGATAAAGCTTACCATGCCTGTAGAAAATTATATGCTTCAAAAAACTGTCTTTGGATGTCAAACTAAGACACTACAATGCAGTAATCAGACCTTCAGTCCTCTACGCAGCAGAGTGTCTATATTTAACTAAGAAGACCCCACTAAGAGCCCTCGAGGTACAAGGAAGAAAGTTCCTGAGACGGACAGTGGGACCACGAATTTTACCAGATGGAATCCGATGGTATCAACTAAATCGTCAGCTATATAAACACCAAGAAAATCTCATAGATGCCATCAGAAGAAGGCGACTGGCTTTTTACGGACACCTATCCAGAATGGACTCAAATAGGTTATCCCATAGGATCTTCAAGGCTGCTAACAAGGGCAAAGCTACTGGATTCGTGTAGATGAAGCAAGTGGAGAAGGACCTTTCGGAACTCCATATAAATCAAAATGACATAGCTGATCGGAGTAACTATCATACAACTCTTAAAACTAAATCCTTTGTAACATCCCTCACAGACGTTACCCACAGACCAAAAGACGAGACCAGGAAATGGTCTGAGGAACGTAAGATTGAATTTAGCCGGAAATTGAAGGACTACGGGGCCATCAGAAAAGCTAGAGGTACCAACAAGAAAACAGGTGCCAAGCCAACCGCTAAGAACACCAATTGTGGCAAACAACGACGATGACATCAAGAAACAGCTAAAACTCAAGCAAAAAATAATAAAAATAAATAAATAAATAAATTTCGGATTATAACTTTAATAAATCACAAGTTCTTTACTAACCTCCATCAATCTCATCGAGGCAGCTCGTTCAGCACGGGGCAAACGAAACCTCGAAATCATTCGGAGTAAAGTTTACCGAAGGAGCCCAAAATTGAGAATTCGGAAAATAGCCGGAGAAGTCTTCCTGGCATTTTTATTGCTTAGTGATAGTCCAATTATTGGATCATTGGAGTCTTCTGTTCCCTTCTCGGGCAACTCGGCAAGCCTTTACGAGACAGATGAAGAAACGTGGTTTTCTCGTGAGTGGTATTACGAGGTGTTCATCGCCTAGCAAGTATATGCAAGTATAATTATTAATGGAACAATTACTTTATTTTACAAGTTGTTTAACGTCGCACCGGCACAGACAGGTCTTATCGCGAAGATGGGTTAGGAATGACTTAGGAGCGGGAAGGAAGCGGCCGTGGCCCTAACTAAGATACAGCCCCAGATTTACGTACATTTACGTTCGCACCCACTCTCTAACGGATGGAAGCTCACAGCTGCGTGTCCCTAACCGCAATTACTGTTGTCCTGAATATACTGCTACTGAAGAAACTTAAGGTGAATGAGTGGATTTCGAAAAGAAATTAAAATTAAAATTAAAATTAAAATCAAAATTAAAATTAAAATTAAAATTAAAATTGAAATTAAAATTTAAAAAATTAAAATTACAAAAATTAAAATTAAAAAAGAGCAGTGCAGTGTTATTTACATACCTAGTGTCCGACTCGTTGGCTGAATGGTCAGCGTACTGGCCTACCGGTTCAGAGGGTCACGGGTTCGATTTCCGGCCGGGTCGGGGATTTTAACCTTCATTGGTTAATTCAAATGGCTCGGGGGCCGGGTGTTTGTGTTGTCCCCAACATCCGTGCAACTCACCCACCACATATAACACTATCCTCCACCACAATAACACGCAGTTATGTACACATGGCAGATGCCGCCCACCCTCATCGGAGGGTCTGCCTTACAAGGGCTGCACCCGGCTAGAAATAGCCACAGGAAATTTTTATTATAACCTAGTGAATGAGAGGTAGGCTACAATCTGAACACATTTTAGAATGAACAGTTCTGGAAGAGGACGCACCGAGCTCGATAGCTGTAATCGCTTAAGTGCGGCCAGTATCCAATATTCGGGAGGTAGTGTGTTCGAACCCCAGCTCTTTTCTTTCCCATCGTCGCCATAAGGCCTATCTGTTACGGTGCGACGTAAAGCAACTTGTAAAACAAGGGAGAAAGAGGTCTCTGTGTGGTGGTAGTCCAATACACTTAATCGAAACAAGATTCTATTAAAACGAGCAGGCTCAACTCATTTATGAACTGTTCACTGAAAGCAGAAGCTACAATAAATTTGCGCACTCCTTGAGGCGGCTCCGCGTAGCACACTTTGAAAACCATAGTTCTAGATAACTCATTACTTCACTCGGTTAGTTTCATAGATCCTGAGTTAGTATCCCGGTATCGATGCACTGAATCCGACACTTGTCGTCTCCATATCCCATACATATGTCTCTCGAAAACGATTCATTAGATGGCAAATAGGTTAGTCGTTATCGAATTATTGAAAGACCTATTTATGATCATTTGACTTTTCCTAAGGGAAATTTAACACCATTTTTTGTTATGTACTTTTTACCGATATAGTGAAAATTGAGGTATATATTAGTAGCATTGTATGAAATATTAATTCCAAGAGTCGATAATTAACTGTATGGAGAGCTGCTGTATAGAACATCCCGGCAAGTTTGTTGTTTTCGAACAGGCCACTAACATTTCGACACAACAGATTATAATCAGCTTTGTTCGTAAACATTTCCAACTAATCCGCTTTGAGAATGCTGCAGAAATATTTATTAAACGCCATCTGCCTGCGTGCGCCACTGGAGAGTGTCCTCTTGAGTAATCGCAGCTGCTGGCAACTTGTGCGCGGCGCCGTCACATTTGTTACGACCGTCAGGGCAGACCATGATTGTCAAACGCTGCGACTTTTGAGAAATTGTCGCGGGCCTTGAATTAATGTTGGCCAAGTGTTAACAATAGGAGGGCATACGTAAATTTTACAACGCTGGCGTTGTCGAGGAGACTTTCATTCTTATGATATATATTCCACCTTCTGAGGCTAACGGTTTGCTTCCTGCTTCATCCCCCTCTACTAGAGAAGTGTGAAATCCGCAGATGAAAGAGATGATTACTGTGTGAATAGATGGATGATGTCTATATCTGTGGCTAAGTTGACACTCTACGCCGTTACAACTGTTATTATAATTTGGATCCACCTTATTCAGTACATAAAAACTGTTCTTTAGATGAAATTACAACATATATTTCAATCAGAACTAGTTTCGACGCCCTTTTTGCGTCATCATCAGCTGATACAGGCTCTTCGAGAAATTGGCAATCACATAAGTTTATCTACGTCAAATTGAACAAAATTTAAAACCATATTAACAACCTAAAATTGTGTTACAATTATACTGTTTAAAAGTCCATATTTTCTACAAGTCCGAGACTTGCGAGTCTTAAACCTTAAATTGTAATTTCATCTAAACAACAGTTTTTATGTATTGAATAACGTGGATCCAAATTATAATAAAAGTTGTAATCGTGGTTCAATACGGACAAACAATGAAATTTATTAGTTTAGCTCTAGGCCGTGTTTTACAGTTAACCACTGTTTCAATGTTGAAGAATTTATGGCTCAACAAATGTCATCCGTTATTGGTTGACAATATAGTGCGTCTTATACATTGACCTTTAATAATCTATTATCTATATCGCTAATTCTGTCTATCATTCACAGCGATATTGAGAAAACGGGGTTTCAGCAGCTGAAATCGGTACCAGTTGTAGATTGTTATGTCTTCTTTACAAGAAAATGCAATGAACTACTCACGACCACGACATTAATACTTTTTAAAGCCAAATGCGTTTCTATTACTGAAGCCATTGTAGCATATTTCTCATGATGACGTAGGTTCACAGCTATATCTATCAGCATGTTGAATTGCGTACATCCAGGCTCCTGTTGCCTTCCAAAGATATATTTGAGCCATGAGGATGGGGGACGCATATGAACAATACACCACGCTATGCCCTGCCTGTCGTAAGAGCTGACTAAAAGGGGTCTCAGGGGCTCTCAACTTGGGAGCGTGATTTGGCGAACACAGGGCACTTAGCTGAGTCCTGGCATTGCTTCCACTTACTTGCGCAAGGCTTCTCACTTTCATCTATCCTGTCCGACCTACCTTGGTAAACTCTTGTTCTTTTCCGACCCCGACGCTAGTAGTATAATTGGATGGTTCTGCGGCCTCCTCCTCCTCCGGCTCTCGGGAGAGGCCTCCTCCTCCCGCGGGAAATTTGAATTTTGGCGGGAAATTTTAATTTTGGCGCGAGATTTGAATTTGTAAACAAAGCCACGTGCTTTTTGACAGCTGTCATCGACAACAACGCATCGCTAACCTCAGTACTGCCATCTTGACGGGCCTAAACCTCACTAGTGCCAACTTAACCTAACTAGCATGAGGTAAACAAACCCACGTGTTTTTTGACAGCCACGTGCTTTTTGACAGACAACAACGCATCGCAAACCTCAGTACTACCATCTTGACGGGCCTAAACCCCAGTAGTGCCAACTTAACCTAACTAGCATGAGGTAAACAAAGCCACGTGTTTTTTGACAGCCACGTGCTTTTTGACAGATTTGTAAACAAAGCCACGTGCTTTTTGACAGACAACAACGCATCGCTAACCTCAGTACTGCCATCTTGACGGACCTAAACCTTAGTGGTACCAACTTAACCTCACTAGCGCGAGGTAAACAAAGCCACGTGCTTTTTGACAGCCACATGCTTTTTGACAGCTGCCATCCGCCATCTTTAAACTACAGAGCGCTGTGCTGCCCTCTTGCGTCACCTGTCATCGGCAGTGCTGCCATCTTGGCGGGCCTAAACCTTAGTGCTACCAACTTAACCTCACTAGCTCGAGATAAACAAATCCACGTGCTTTTTGACAGCCACGTGCTTTTTTGACAGCTGTCATCCGCCATCTTTAATCTATAGAGCACAGTGCTGCCCTCTTTAGCTACTTACCTTTGAAATGTGGTGGTGGATAATTTGAAAAATGCTTTTTGACAGCAGCCATCTTGCATCGCAAACCTCAGTGCTGCCCTCTTTAGCTAGATACCTGTGGTAGCAGACAATTCCACGGGACAGCAGCCATCTTTAATCAAGAGAGCACCGTGCTGCCCTCTATGTGGTGGCGGCAAATTGAAAAATTCCACGTGCTCTTGTTTGGAAACAAACTCACGTGCTTTTTTGACAGCTACCATCCACCATCTTTAATCAACAGAGCACAGTGCTGTACTCTTTAGCTAGATACCTTTGAAATGTGGTGGCGGCAATTTGAAAAATTCTATGTGCTCTTGTTGGGAAACAAAGCCACGTGCTTTTTTGACAGCTGTCATCCGCCATCTTTAATCAATAGAGCACCGTGCTGCTATCATGCGGGCAATTTCATCACCTATCACCCGCCATCTTTAATCTACAGAACACCGTGCTGCCCTCTTTATGGCTACTACCTTAAGCATGTAGTAGCGGGCAATTTGAAAAGTTCTGTTAGCTATCATCCGCCATCTTTAATCAAGAGAGCACCGTGCTGCCATCTTTATCTAGATACCTTTGAAATGTGGTGGCGGCAAATTGAAAAATTCCACATGCTCTTGTTTGGAAACAAACTCACATGCTTTTTGACAGCTACCATCCGCCATCTTTAATCAACAGAGCATAGTGCTGCCCTCTTTAGTTTGAAATGTGGTGGCGGTAAATTCCACATGCTCTTGTTTGGTAAACATAGCTACGTGCTTTTTTGACAGCTATCATCCGCTATCTTTAATCCAGAGAGCACCGTGCTGCCCTCTTTATCGCAGTAGATGTAAATTCGTCACCTGTCATACGCAGTGCTGCTATCTTTAGCTAGATACCTTTGAAATGTGGTGGTGGATAATTTAAAAAGAAAAATTCTACAGCAGTCCTCTCTCGACGCTAATTGCATAAGATGGCGGCTATACATGACTCCTTAAGGGTGCTTACGCAAGATGGCTGCTATACACAGGTTCTTATGAGACGCCCTTGGGATGCTTGCGCAAGATGGTGGTTATACAAGGCTCCTTATGAGACACCCTAGTGATGCTTGCGCAAGATGGCGGTTGCTCTTATGAGGCGGCTTAAGGGTCCTTGCACAAGATGGCTAGAGACGCCCTAAGGATGCTTGCGCAAGATGGCGGACACAAGATGGCGGCTATACACGTCTCCATATGAGACGCCTTAAGGGTGCTTGCGCAAGATGGCTGCTGCTCTTAGCTTAGAGGCTAACGTGTCGTGCTAGTTCGATTCATTAAATTTAGGGCTTAAATGCAAAATGTTAAATATCTCGAAAGCAGTGCACCGTAGAGCAAAACGGACAAAATTTTTCTGCCTAATACCTAGGTTCGCAGTATGAGGAACAAGAAAATCATAGTCTAATGATGGGATCAACGGTTCGGTTCCTACTTAGGCCCTTTGGCATTTGCTCTGTTTTAGCTTGTATTGAAGCGAGTCTTCGTAACATGATCAGGTTTAGCTATGGTAGAGAGTATAACGTGCCGTGCAGGTTCGATTCATTAAATTTGGAGGCTTAAATGCAAAATGTTAAATATCTCGAAAACGATGCATCGTAGAGCAAAACGGACAAAATTTTTCCGCCTAATACGTAGGTTCGTAGTATCAGGAACAAGAAAAAACATAGTCTAATGATGAGATCAACGGTTCGATTCCTACTTAAGCCCTTTGCCATTCGCAGCTATCTATTTCTACAAGATGGTGGCTGCTCTTATGAGAAACAAGATGCCTTGAGACGTCCTAGGGATGCTTACGCAAGATGGCAGACACAAAATGGTGACTATACATAGCTCCTTATGAGACGGCCTAGGGGTGCTCGCACAAGATGGCGGCTACTCTTATGAAGAAAGCTAGCTTAGAGGCTACTGCGCAAGATAACAGCTGCTGTTATGCATGTGGTGGAGGGCAATTTGAAATTCTATGTGCTTAATCAACAGAGCACCCTGCTGCCCTCTTTAGCTGAAATGTGGTGGTGGATAATTTGAAAAATTCTTTTGACAGCTATCATCTTTAAAAACAATGGCGACTATACATAGGCTGTTAAGGCCTTATCATTCTCCTCCTCCTCCTCCTCCTCCTCCTCCTTCTCTACCTCCTCCTCCGCCTCTTATGTCAAGGCATAGCTTTATATCGAACAAGTTTAAACCTGCATCGCGAAGGCAAGCGTGTGCAGCGATAACATTATTGTGCATGTTTAGACTTTCGAAACATAAGAAGAGTAGAATCAAACGCTGTACTCGATACGACATGTGATTAGAACATTGATTGATGCGTTCAGAAAACAAAATAAGTGATCAAGACTAGAATCGAACAATGTACTCAATACATCATGTGTTTAGAATATGTCAGGGGATACGCTTGTTCTAAGAAGATCAGATTGAAACATAACAAGACTAGAATAGAACACTGTAATCGATGTTGTTAACTTCAACATGTGATCAGAACATTGATTGATGTGTTCAGAACACAAAATAAGTGATCATGACTAGAATCGAACACTGTACTCGATACAACATGTGATCAGAACATTGATCGATGTGTTCAGAACACGAAATAAGTGATCAAGACTAGAATCGAACACTGTACTCAATACAACATGTGTTTAGAACATGTTAGGGGGTACCCTCGTTCTAAGAAGATCAGAATGAAACATAACAAGACTAGAATCGAACACTGTAATCGATGTTGTTAACCTCAACATATGATCAGAACATTGTTTGATGTGTTCAGAGCAAAAGTACAATTTTGATGATTTGCGCAGCTAACTCGCTCGGTAAACGATATAGCCAAAGTATAACTTCAAATTATTTACCTTCCATCATTCGTCTTGTGTGTAAAAATCAGTCGAACAAGTTATCGCATAAACATGGCTGAAAAAAAATCGTGATAGGGTATGGAACCCAGGGGTTACATCTTATCAGAAGGGCAAAAAGGATGAAAGGACTCTTCCTCCTCCTTACCGCACATTCCTTGGCTAAAGGGCTAATGGGCTAAAGGGCTAATGGGCTAAAGGGCTAAAGGGCTAATGGGCTAAAGGGCTAAAGGGCTAAAGGTGCAACAACCTCATCGATCGCTATCAGCAAGAACGCTTGTACTTTGTAGAAAATTAATCTTTATTGGTAAATGGTTTTATGTTCAGAACAAGGAATGGAACCTAGGGGTTACGTCTTACCTAATAAAATCCCCGAGGTGCGATGAGTTACGTTTTTCGAACTAGTGTTTGGAACACTGAACTTTTCAAGATGGCAAGAGTGAGGTTAGCAATGTTCTGTTGTTGGATTTTAAATTCCGCGCTACAACATGCATAAGGTGGCAGCCCTTGAGGTTTACTCCCGTAAAGATGGCAAGAGTGAGGTTAGCAATGTTCCGTTGTTGGATTATTAAAATTCCCCGCTATAACATGCAAAAGGTGGCAGCCTTGAGGTTTACCGCCGTAAAGATGGCAGCAGTGAGGTTAGCGACGCTCCATTGTCCTTCAAAGTGAGGTTAGGGTTCGTCAAGAAGACAGCTGTCAAAAAAGCACGTGGCTATGTTTACCAAACAAGAGCACGTGGTCGTGACGTCACGGTCACGTAATCAATCCTTAGCTCGACGTCGCTAAGAGCAGCATTAGGATTAGCTATGCTTAAAAGTCTTAGGAACAGAGCAGCAGTATGAATTGCTATGTTTCAAAGCGTGTACACATCACCTATCGATTTTACATACATCGACCATCGAACTAAACTTCATCCGCTAGATCGTGCTGCTATCTTAGCATGACTTTAAAGTACAATGAATAGCCATGTTTCAAAGCGTGTACACATTACCTATCGATTTTGCACGCATCGACTCTCGTACTAAACTTCTCCCGCTAGATTGTGCTGCTATCTTAGCATGACTAAGATGCATGAACTGAAAGTACGAAGAATAACCATGTTTTAAAGCGTGTACACATTACCTATCAACTTTGCATGTATCGACTCTCGTACTAAACTTCTGCAGGTAGATTGTGCTGCTATCTTAGCATAACTTATACGCATGAACTTAAAGTACAGAGAATAGCTATGTCTCAAAGCGTGTACACATTACTTATTGATTTTGCATGCAACAAATATCGTACTAAACTTCTTCCTCTAGATTGTACTGCTATCTTAGCATAACTTATACACATGAACTTAAAAGTACAAAGAATAGCCATGTTTCAAAGCATGTACACATTACCTATGGATTTTGCATGCATCGAATCTCGTACTGAACTTCGTCCGCTAGATTGTGCTGGTATCTTAGCATAACTTATACACATGAACTTAAAAGTACAAAGAATAGCCATGTTTCAAAGCGTGTACACATCAACTATCGAATTTGCATGTATTGACTCTCGTACTAAACTCCTTCCGCTAGATCGTGCTGCTATCTTAGCATAACCAATACGCATGACCTTAAAGTAAAAAAGAATAGCCATGTTTCAAAGTGTGTACACATTACCTATCGACTTTGCATGCAACAAATATTGTACTAAACTTCTTCCGCTAGGTTGTGCTGCTATCTTAGCATAACCTGTACGCATGTACTTAAAGTACAAAGAATAGCCATGTTTCAAAGCGTGTACACATTACTTATTGATTTTGCATGCATCAAATCTCGTACTAAATTTATTCCGCTAGATTGTGCTGCTATCTTAGCATAACCTATACCAATGAACTTAAAGTACAATGATTAGTCATGTTTCAAAGCGTGTACACATCAACTATCGAATTTGCATGTATCGACTCTCGTACTAAACTTCTGCAGGTAGATTGTGCTGCTATCTTAGCATAACTAAGACGCATGAACTTAAAGTACAAAGAATAGCTATGTCTCAAAGCATGTACACATTACCTATCGATTTTACAAGCATCGACTCTCGTACTAAACTTCTTCCGCTAGATTGTGCTGGTATCTTAGCATAACCTATACGCATGGCCTTAAGGTACAAAGAATAGCCATGTTTCAAAGCGTGTACACATTACCTATCGATTTTGCATGCATTGACTCTCGTACTGAACTTCTTCCGCTAGATTGTGCTGACATCTTAGCATAACTTATACACATGAACTTAAAAGTACAAAGAATAGCCATGTTTCAAAGCATGTACACATTACCTATGGATTTTGCATGCATTGACTCTCGTACTAATCTCCTCCCGCTAGATTGTGCTGCTATCCTAGCATAACCTATACGCATGACCTTAAAGTAAAAAGAATAGCCATGTTTCAAAGTGTGTACACATCACCTATCGATTTGCATGCAACAAATATCGTACTAAACTTCTTCCGCTAGATTGTGCTGCTATCTTAGCATAACTAAGATACATGAACTGAAAGTACGAAGAATAACCATGTTTTAAAGCGTGTACTCATTACTTATCGATTTTACATACATCGACTCTCGTACTAAACTTCTTGCGCTAGATTGTGCCGCTATCTTAGCATAACCTGTACGCATGAACTTAAAGTACAAAGAATAGCCTTGTTTCGAAGCGTTTACACATTACCTAATGATTTTGCATGAAACGACTATCATACTAAACATTTCCCACTAGATTGTGCTAAAATCATGTAAGTGTGCTGCT
Organism: Anabrus simplex; assembly: GCF_040414725.1. Classification (NCBI taxonomy): domain Eukaryota; kingdom Metazoa; phylum Arthropoda; class Insecta; order Orthoptera; family Tettigoniidae; genus Anabrus; species Anabrus simplex. Next base: position 211,193,091 of record NC_090268.1, on the reverse strand, counting down.
ATCTTAGCATAACCTATCGATTTTACATGCATCTACTATCGTACTAGACTTCTTCCGCTAGAGCATGTAGCAATCGCTTTTGAGTATCCCTAACCCATGTGCACGAACTTAAAGCATAAAGATGAGCTATGTTCTAAAGCGTGTACACATCACCTATCGATAATGTATGTATCGAATATCGTACTAAATTTCTCCTGCTAGAGCGTACGAGTATCGCTTGTGCGTGCACGAACTTAAAGCATAAAGAATAGCAATGTATAAAAATCTTGTAAACAAAGCAGCAGCATTACGTATAGTTAAGATTAAATGCGTGCACACATCATGTATCCATGACGCACACAGTACTAAACTTATTCCATTAGAATGTACAAAGTTCGCATGTGTTTGTGCTGCTATCTTAGCATAGCCTATGTGAATGAACTTAAAGCTTAAAGAATAGTGATATATAAAAATCTTGTGAACATAGCAGAGTGTTAACTACGTAGGTGTAGACATTGAACTTTACATGCTGAGGCAGCATACTACGTGACCGTGACGTCACGACCACGTGCTCTTGTTTGGTAAACATAGCCACGTGCTTTTTTGACAGCTGTCTTCTTGACGAACCCTAACCTCACTTTGAAGGACAATGGAGCGTCGCTAACCTCACTGCTGCCATCTTTACGGCGGTAAACCTCAAGGCTGCCACCTTTTGCATGTTATAGCGGGGAATTTTAATAATCCAACAACGGAACATTGCTAACCTCACTCTTGCCATCTTTACGGGAGTAAACCTCAAGGGCTGCCACCTTATGCATGTTGTAGCGCGGAATTTAAAATCCAACAACAGAACATTGCTAACCTCACTCTTGCCATCTTGAAAAGTTCAGTGTTCCAAACACTAGTTCGAAAAACGTAACTCATCGCACCTCGGGGATTTTATTAGGTAAGACGTAACCCCTAGGTTCCATTCCTTGTTCTGAACATAAAACCATTTACCAATAAAGATTAATTTTCTACAAAGTACAAGCGTTCTTGCTGATAGCGATCGATGAGGTTGTTGCACCTTTAGCCCTTTAGCCCTTTAGCCCATTAGCCCTTTAGCCCTTTAGCCCATTAGCCCTTTAGCCCATTAGCCCTTTAGCCAAGGAATGTGCGGTAAGGAGGAGGAAGAGTCCTTTCATCCTTTTTGCCCTTCTGATAAGATGTAACCCCTGGGTTCCATACCCTATCACGATTTTTTTTCAGCCATGTTTATGCGATAACTTGTTCGACTGATTTTTACACACAAGACGAATGATGGAAGGTAAATAATTTGAAGTTATACTTTGGCTATATCGTTTACCGAGCGAGTTAGCTGCGCAAATCATCAAAATTGTACTTTTGCTCTGAACACATCAAACAATGTTCTGATCATATGTTGAGGTTAACAACATCGATTACAGTGTTCGATTCTAGTCTTGTTATGTTTCATTCTGATCTTCTTAGAACGAGGGTACCCCCTAACATGTTCTAAACACATGTTGTATTGAGTACAGTGTTCGATTCTAGTCTTGATCACTTATTTCGTGTTCTGAACACATCGATCAATGTTCTGATCACATGTTGTATCGAGTACAGTGTTCGATTCTAGTCATGATCACTTATTTTGTGTTCTGAACACATCAATCAATGTTCTGATCACATGTTGAAGTTAACAACATCGATTACAGTGTTCTATTCTAGTCTTGTTATGTTTCAATCTGATCTTCTTAGAACAAGCGTATCCCCTGACATATTCTAAACACATGATGTATTGAGTACATTGTTCGATTCTAGTCTTGATCACTTATTTTGTTTTCTGAACGCATCAATCAATGTTCTAATCACATGTCGTATCGAGTACAGCGTTTGATTCTACTCTTCTTATGTTTCGAAAGTCTAAACATGCACAATAATGTTATCGCTGCACACGCTTGCCTTCGCGATGCAGGTTTAAACTTGTTCGATATAAAGCTATGCCTTGACATAAGAGGCGGAGGAGGAGGTAGAGAAGGAGGAGGAGGAGGAGGAGGAGGAGGAGAATGATAAGGCCTTAACAGCCTATGTATAGTCGCCATTGTTTTTAAAGATGATAGCTGTCAAAAGAATTTTTCAAATTATCCACCACCACATTTCAGCTAAAGAGGGCAGCAGGGTGCTCTGTTGATTAAGCACATAGAATTTCAAATTGCCCTCCACCACATGCATAACAGCAGCTGTTATCTTGCGCAGTAGCCTCTAAGCTAGCTTTCTTCATAAGAGTAGCCGCCATCTTGTGCGAGCACCCCTAGGCCGTCTCATAAGGAGCTATGTATAGTCACCATTTTGTGTCTGCCATCTTGCGTAAGCATCCCTAGGACGTCTCAAGGCATCTTGTTTCTCATAAGAGCAGCCACCATCTTGTAGAAATAGATAGCTGCGAATGGCAAAGGGCTTAAGTAGGAATCGAACCGTTGATCTCATCATTAGACTATGTTTTCTCTTGTTCCTGATACTACGAACCTACGTATTAGGCGGAAAAATTTTGTCCGTTTTGCTCTACGATGCATCGTTTTCGAGATATTTAACATTTTGCATTTAAGCCTCCAAATTTAATGAATCGAACCTGCACGGCACGTTATACTCTCTACCATAGCTAAACCTGATCATGTTACGAAGACTCGCTTCAATACAAGCTAAAACAGAGCAAATGCCAAAGGGCCTAAGTAGGAACCGAACCGTTGATCCCATCATTAGACTATGATTTTCTTGTTCCTCATACTGCGAACCTAGGTATTAGGCAGAAAAATTTTGTCCGTTTTGCTCTACGGTGCACTGCTTTCGAGATATTTAACATTTTGCATTTAAGCCCTAAATTTAATGAATCGAACTAGCACGACACGTTAGCCTCTAAGCTAAGAGCAGCAGCCATCTTGCGCAAGCACCCTTAAGGCGTCTCATATGGAGACGTGTATAGCCGCCATCTTGTGTCCGCCATCTTGCGCAAGCATCCTTAGGGCGTCTCTAGCCATCTTGTGCAAGGACCCTTAAGCCGCCTCATAAGAGCAACCGCCATCTTGCGCAAGCATCACTAGGGTGTCTCATAAGGAGCCTTGTATAACCACCATCTTGCGCAAGCATCCCAAGGGCGTCTCATAAGAACCTGTGTATAGCAGCCATCTTGCGTAAGCACCCTTAAGGAGTCATGTATAGCCGCCATCTTATGCAATTAGCGTCGAGAGAGGACTGCTGTAGAATTTTTCTTTTTAAATTATCCACCACCACATTTCAAAGGTATCTAGCTAAAGATAGCAGCACTGCGTATGACAGGTGACGAATTTACATCTACTGCGATAAAGAGGGCAGCACGGTGCTCTCTGGATTAAAGATAGCGGATGATAGCTGTCAAAAAAGCACGTAGCTATGTTTACCAAACAAGAGCATGTGGAATTTACCGCCACCACATTTCAAACTAAAGAGGGCAGCACTATGCTCTGTTGATTAAAGATGGCGGATGGTAGCTGTCAAAAAGCATGTGAGTTTGTTTCCAAACAAGAGCATGTGGAATTTTTCAATTTGCCGCCACCACATTTCAAAGGTATCTAGATAAAGATGGCAGCACGGTGCTCTCTTGATTAAAGATGGCGGATGATAGCTAACAGAACTTTTCAAATTGCCCGCTACTACATGCTTAAGGTAGTAGCCATAAAGAGGGCAGCACGGTGTTCTGTAGATTAAAGATGGCGGGTGATAGGTGATGAAATTGCCCGCATGATAGCAGCACGGTGCTCTATTGATTAAAGATGGCGGATGACAGCTGTCAAAAAAGCACGTGGCTTTGTTTCCCAACAAGAGCACATAGAATTTTTCAAATTGCCGCCACCACATTTCAAAGGTATCTAGCTAAAGAGTACAGCACTGTGCTCTGTTGATTAAAGATGGTGGATGGTAGCTGTCAAAAAAGCACGTGAGTTTGTTTCCAAACAAGAGCACGTGGAATTTTTCAATTTGCCGCCACCACATAGAGGGCAGCACGGTGCTCTCTTGATTAAAGATGGCTGCTGTCACGTGGAATTGTCTGCTACCACAGGTATCTAGCTAAAGAGGGCAGCACTGAGGTTTGCGATGCAAGATGGCTGCTGTCAAAAAGCATTTTTCAAATTATCCGCCACCACATTTCAAAGGTAAGTAGCTAAAGAGGGCAGCACTGTGCTCTATAGATTAAAGATGGCGGATGACAGCTGTCAAAAAAGCACGTGGCTGTCAAAAAGCACGTGGATTTGTTTATCTCGAGCTAGTGAGGTTAAGTTGGTAGCACTAAGGTTTAGGCCCGCCAAGATGGCAGCACTGCCGATGACAGGTGACGCAAGAGGGCAGCACAGCGGTCTGTAGTTTAAAGATGGCGGATGGCAGCTGTCAAAAAGCATGTGGCTGTCAAAAAGCACGTGGCTTTGTTTACCTCGCGCTAGTGAGGTTAAGTTGGTACCACTAAGGTTTAGGTCCGTCAAGATGGCAGTACTGAGGTTAGCGATGCGTTGTTGTCTGTCAAAAAGCACGTGGCTTTGTTTACAAATCTGTCAAAAAGCACGTGGCTGTCAAAAAACACGTGGCTTTGTTTACCTCATGCTAGTTAGGTTAAGTTGGCACTACTGGGGTTTAGGCCCGTCAAGATGGTAGTACTGAGGTTTGCGATGCGTTGTTGTCTGTCAAAAAGCACGTGGCTGTCAAAAAACACGTGGGTTTGTTTACCTCATGCTAGTTAGGTTAAGTTGGCACTAGTGAGGTTTAGGCCCGTCAAGATGGCAGTACTGAGGTTAGCGATGCGTTGTTGTCGATGACAGCTGTCAAAAAGCACGTGGCTTTGTTTACAAATTCAAATCTCGCGCCAAAATTCAAATTTCCCGCCAAAATTCAAATTTCCCGCGGGAGGAGGAGGCCTCTCCCGAGAGCCGGTGGAGGAGGAGGCCGCAGAACCATCCAATTATACTACTGACGCTATTAGTTTTCCGAGAGCTAAAGAGTCTTTCATTTTCACGCCCTTCGTGGCCCTTGTCTTTCTTCGTCCGTTACTTCATTTTTCGAAGTGACGGATCCCTTCCTTTTTTCCTTTTTCTCTCTGTCTACCGCATGTGAGCGGGGAACGCAGACGAAGAATACACCCACGGTATCCCCTGACTGTCATAATTACTGGCCACGTGTACTCATGATGTTCCTCACATAGTGGGACTAATGACGGGTGCCGGTATTCCCGTGGTGTTCGTCACTTTAGTTGAACTATTTACAGGCCACGTGTACTCATGATGTTCCTCACATAGTGGGACTAATGACGGGTGCCGGTATTCCCGTGGTGTTCGTCACTTTAGTTGAACTATTTACAGGCCACGTGTACTCATGATGTTCCTCACATAGTGGGACTAATCACGGGCACCGGTATTCCCGTGGTGTTCCTCACTTAGTGGAACTAATCACAGGCCACGTATACTCATGGCGTTTCTCACATAGTGGTACTAATCATAGAAAATGTAGACCCACGGCGTATCACACATTATTGTAACGCCCACAGGCAACGCAATCCCATGGTGTTCCTCACATAATGGTATTACTCTTAGGTAACGCAGACCCATTGTGAATACAGTGGTACCAACCGGTGGAATACCCACGATAATCATTATGTCAAACAAAGCCTTGACCCATGGTTTTCCGCACGAAATGGTACTAATCGCATGTATTCTCATATTTCTAATGTCATCATTCCTTGGTCGCCCATTTTAGTCGCCACTTACGACAGGCAGTGGACACCGTGGGTGTATTCTTCGTCTGCGTCACCAACCCGGAATGTGAATAATTTCACCTTGTTTTCTGACACGGCAAGAGCCAAAACACTATTACGAGCGGTGAAAGCATCAATCTAAAATATTATTTTCTGACAGAGAAGATTATTAGAATAGTAGTGAATCGGAAAACAAGGTCCAGGGTGCACATTCGGAGCTACTGGAAGAATATAATACCTCCCTGTATACGGGAGCTCGAGTTCGAACATCTACAGGGAATAATAGCCGAAGGTTACTAAGCAATGTGCCCGATGTCTGCTGAAGGTGACCCCACATTTGTGTATACACGAAGCTCCCGCAGTTTGATTGCTCCATGGGAAAGATATAACTTCGTGAAAGGTGACGATGATGATGATATTTGTTGTTTAAAGGGGCTTAACAGCTAGGCCATCAGCCCCTAATGGTACGAGCTGCAACAAAATGAAAATTTCAAAATATGTCCACTGACTAGAAACCAAAACGAATGGTGATGGAAAAGTGACGAAGGCGAAATGAGCTACTTCTTCTACTCATTCAAGAACAACCACAACTTCGCATCTAAGCATTTCCGACCTACTGAAGATGTGTGAATATATATGTCTCAAGAATTCAGAGGATTCTATAGTGATTTAATTCGTTTAAAATATGGCAATAAATAACATTGTATTAAACTGTGAAAATGGGACTTAGTCTCTTTATTCATGCTTTTTTAAGAGAAAGTTTTTTCTACCTTGATGAGCTTAATTGTGTTAATTTGGTATCTATGTGTTCTTAAAATAATCTTATTTATTATAAAATGTATTTCATAGCCATATTATTGGTCGATGCATTTTCGTGCGGTTCTTATATTTTATATTATTTTGCTGTCACGGTCACGCATTGTAACTCACAAACACAATCACTCAGAGATGTATTCGCCTCCACTCTGTATGACCTTCTGCCAACGTTCAGGTAACAGTTTATTGCCTCACCTGTAGAACTGTTTTGGTTTTGCTTTGAAGAAATCTGTTAGCCATTGGTCAAGAGAAGCTTCGTCAGGAAACACTTGCCCCTTAATATGGTTAGAAAAAGAGGGGAAAATATGGAACTCTGAGGGGGCAAGTTCAGGGTAACACGGAGGATGAGGAAGAGGTTCCCAGCCAAGTTCAGCAATCGCATCTTTGGTTAATTGCGCTGTATGCGGACGAGCGTTATCATGAAGCAATAAGACTGGTTGTTGTCAATACTAACGGCAAGCCGTATAAGCTGGTCACTATACACAGGAGAGGTAATCGTTACATTTCTCGGAAGAAATTCATGGTGAAGAATGCCATCTTTGTTCCACCAAACACACAACATGATTTTCTGTGGATGGGCAATTATCCTTGGCACGGGGAGTTGCTTTCTGATGGGCTGAGCCACTCTTTCCTCTTCTTCATGTTGGCATACAGGCATCATTTCTCGTCACCGGTGACAACGTTCGAAAGGAATGCTTCGTGCATATCAGAAGCCAACCGCTGCCGGGCAAGCAATGACGAACAGATGTTTACTCGTTCATTTTTGTTACTGTCCCTTAGCACATGTTGTACCCATATACCCATTTTATGTACATGACCCATTGAATGCAAATGAAATGCAATAGTTGACTGATCACGTCAAAAAACTTGCGCCATTTCCCGCGTTGTTTGACGAGGATTCTCATGAAGCAACACATTCAAGCGATTTTCGTCAGAATCAGGTCTTCCAGAACGCGAATTATCAGACACGTCAAACCGTCCTGCTAGAAAGCGGCAAAACCATTTTTGTGCTGTTCTTTCAGCAATTGATTCATTCCCGTACACTTCACAAATTGTCCTCGCAGCTCCTGCTGCACTGGATCTTCAGAGAGTAAAATGTGTCGGAAATGATCATGTTTCTCAGCTTGGCATTCCTTATCCATTTGTCTGAAATTTACACAAATAATACGCTCACAATCAAGAAAACCTGTATTTCACAACACGCAAACTCCAAGCTCATTTAAAACAATGGAATAACGATAAGCGATCCCTTCACGCCGCATTGTTGCCAACCCATAAGAATACTGCACGAACTTATGCATCGACCCTATATTTAATAGTCTTTTCTGATTCCTGAACACTTAAGTATTATACCATAGAGCCTTATTCTGGCCGGGGTCAGCCTTCAATCGTTCGTGTCCTTGTCCATGCTTTGTTGGTGTTGACATAAGTCTTCCGCCTCCTCCCTCTACACCATTGTCTGAGGAATTTTCCCTTCGGTATAAGTTGTAACAACCTGTATTTTTCACCACGCATCATGTGACCCAATGTGGCAGTCTTCCCAGGGGCGTAAGAATTTTGATACGGGCCGACCTGCCAAAATAAACATTCGAGTCCCCTCAACCTATGAATAACTAACGCAAACGTAATTACAGCAACTAGAACTAACGCGATATATTGCCAAATTATATGAACAAAGGGATTACTCATTACTGTAAGATTATTAAGAAAAATTTAATAGGTTATATTTGACTGCCTGTGTGTTTTAACGGCTAAGTCAATGAACTGCCAACGCAACCATACAGCACTTACATATTCGTAGTTAAAATTAGTTTCATTTTTCAGTAAATACAGAAACCGATATTAAAATCACAGTTGTAATAGTTTATTCGATCAGCATCAAGAAAAAATATGCGAACGAAGTTAAACCCAAAACTATTGAAACAAAGTTTGAAGAATATTAAACCGTAGAAATGATCACGCTATAATACCCATGGTGCAAGTGCAAAGAGAGCTAGATCGAAACTGATTGTTATTAATAATCAAGTTATTGTAGGAATATACATTGTTGTCGAATAAATACCTTAGAAATGTTATATTTATTTATTTATTTATTTATTTATTTATTATCCATGAAGAAGCCCTACTTTGTCTAGCATATTAGGGCTGTAGATTATAACTAGTTACCTTAAATAGTACAAACATATACTACAAATTTTTTGAAGTGAGTGATTACACACACAAATTAATTAAACTGGGAAAAAAGGAAAACTATTCTTAATTTTTTTCTAAAATAACCTGCATAAACTTAAAAAATTCATCCAAACAATAGGTTTGATAAACATTAGTGTACAACAATTTAAGTGTTGTTCCAAAATATATCTGGCTTTGCTGAAGAACGGACAATCAAAATTTGAGTTAGAAATGTTATAAGATTAACAAATTTTGTACATAATTTGATCTCAGCTACACTACACATCAGGAAGGATCATTTTGTAATTAAAATATGATATTTTGATATAAAATTCCATTGCTGTAATTATTTTTGAATAATTTGGTGCAAGTCTTTTGTGAGGAGCATGTCGCGGTGTTGCGAGAGACGGCAAGCTGTGCTGTTTCACATCGAACACAGTGACGATACCTGCCGCTAGATGTCTATTCCTCTACTTACAAATGTAAAAACAAGCTATTTCATTATGATATGATCCTGTGAGCATTTGTCTGAGAGTGGCATTATGCTAGATATATATAACTTCTTATGTTCTTACGAGGAGTCTGCGAGGCCCTTTGGAGGTCTGGGCCCAGCTGCGGTGCAGGCCCTGCAGACCCTAAACGTTACGCTCAAGTGTCTTCCTGTATTTAACGACTGCCAGTAATTCTCTTTTCTTGTTCGCTATTATGAATACTCGTTTGTTCGTGACATGTAGAACCCAACAGATTTTAATCATTCCCTTGTGCACCCACATTTATAGACATTCCAGCCATCGAATTATATTCTGCTTTAGAATCCAAGATTCAACCTCACAAAGCAATGTACACCAAGTGTAAATTTTTTCTCTTGCTATCTAACTTTTACATTGAAGAGCAGTGAATTCATTTCCTTGAAAGTGTCTCTAACTATTCCAGTATGCGTATTAATATCCAGATAAGACTAAAGGCGGTGTGGATCTGAATTTGCTTACTTCTTGGACCGGTTCATCGATGAGTTTTAAGAAACCAGTTATAACCTTTGTCTTGCTTAAAATCATTCATTCTGTTTTCTTGATGTTCATATTAAAGCCCATCTTTCGCCAACTGCGTTTGTTTTCTTGACGTATAACTGTAAGCTCTCATTGTCTTCAGCGAGGATCACCGTGTCATCTGCATACCTCAAAACAGTTATCTTTGCCCGTTAACTTTTATTCCGACTTCCACATCTCATAATGTCGATTTAAATATTGTATCCGAATAGAGAGTAAAGCGGAAAGCTTGCAACCTTCTATTAAATGATTCTGGCATTGTATATAAATACCAAAACTTTACATAATTTAAATTAAATTATTGCTAGTAGATAACGTTTAGGTGTTGTAAGCAATACTACTTAATTCCTTGAATATTGTCAGATATCCCATGAAAAGAAACCCGCGAAAGCTAAATTGTATTTCATCTGGAGGTATGTCTGCATATTATTATTATTATTATTATTATTATTATTATTATTATTATTATTAATATTTGTACGTTCGCTGTATCCATGTTTTTATTACTGCAGAATAATTACGAGTTGTTGATCACATTGACGAGCAAAATAATCGTTATGCTTTGACCACTTTGATAATATTTTAAAGCTATTTCTCCTAAAATTACATAAATCTAAATTAAGGGATATCAAACAATTTCAGGAGCTAATAATCTCACTTGTTGCATTAATACAAAATGTAGGAATATTTCTTAACAGACGCATCATGTGCTTGCATTGCGTGGGTCGGATACCTAACTTCTGGGTGGATTCCTACAGGATCTGTCAGGACGTCATATCACTTCACCGCAACCTTCTGTTTCCAATAGAGGTTTTCAATAATTTGCATGCTTTTTCATCCATTCCTGTTTGATTCAATAACAAGAAGACATGATGCACTATAAAATCTATATCAGACGAGGAATAGACCTACGAAGAAAATATGTTATATGGATATGGGTTCGGAAACTCTTCATTTCCCTGTTATAACTCATTTACTACAACTCCACATGATACATTAATCATGTGAAACACACAGGAACAGAACGTACTAGCCTAACACATGAAACTCTTTCTTATATGAAAGGTGAAAAACACCCTTTATTAGGAGTTTCCATGTATTATCAAACATATTTTGCAATATCTGAAGCCATGTCTTTCCAATTTTGACTCAGCTAACTCATAACTTAGGTTTTTCAGTCTGACAAAATTAATTTTGAGTAAATATATTTATAAACTACCGGAATGAAAACAAAATGGTAACAGAATTACAACTGCAAAATAATCAACTTAATTTAAATAAACTGTGATGAAATTAAACTGTATTTTATCTGGAGGTAAGTTGGCAAATTATTATTATTATTATTATTATTATTATTATTATTATTATTATTATTATTATTATTATTATTATTATTATTATTATTATTCCGGGGTTACCCGTGGAGCAGAAAGAGGTTAAAGAAAGTGCCGGGGTGAATGGGTCTATCTACAATATCAAAGTTGAGTTAAACTTTAAAAGGTTATATTTCTTTTATAAAAACAACTTAACAATCTTTTTCACTGAGTGAACATGACAGTATATCAGTTACGAAGCAATCTTGAAACAAAGACTAGGAAAATCCAAGATTCAGAACTTTGACAATTTTCGGCTTCAAGCCCCTATTTTACATTGTCAGAGATACCGTATTCAGTGTACAGAACTTCAATTAAAATAAGAAATCCTATAGTTAAGGACAGAAATCCACTAATTGAAGAGCACTTGCTCCTTCAGTTTCAAATGTCAAGCCTTCCAGAGGCACCCTTCACAATTACAAACTTTGAAAAGAGCAAACAGACTCTCCATTTCTTATAGCCCGCTCAAGGCAATATTAACCTCAAAAGTTACACCCTCAGAATTACAAACAACAAGGTTTAATACAGGGGTATCTAGTACTCAAACTACAGGGCCTTTACGAAAAAGAACGGTTTAAAAAAAACGGCCCGAACACAATATGAATAGAGGCCTACACTTGCACTCCTAGATAATGAAGAATAAAATCCTAACGGAGCTCTTGGCTAATCCCAAGCTACTGAGGTGACACAAATAAAGGCTCAATTAATGCATAACGGAAAGGAAGAAAAACAGTTACAAGACGTAGTCACATCAATACAAGATGAAGGGGAGCTCGAGAGGGTACTTCCCTCTCTATCCCCGGTTTACAGTTAAGGATTTTATGAAATTTTCTACATTAGCCGGAAGAAAGTTACATTTTAGAAAAGTATGTTACATAACTAAAGATTCGCACCTTTCCCCTCGGATTAAGCTGCGGAGGTAACTACAGCAAGAAAGATGTAATTTATGTGGCCATTACCTTATAGATGTTCTGCTGCCGCTCGCCTCTTGATTAATACGCACACTCAGAAAGACGACAATCAATTGGCAAGGAAACGTAAAACGCCGCAGTTTATATACCTTCAGGGAAGGTTCGAAATCATTCAAGACTAAACCAGCCACACTCTCCCAATTTAATTGGTTAATCTCAAAGTCACACTCAAAATCGAACAAGAAGCCTGTGATGATTTTGAAAATTAATTACAGAAATTTTTCATTGGCCAGATTCAAAACTGGCGGAAATAAAACGGAAGTATTACCAACCCAGAAATAAATGACCATAGATCAGTTAAGGAAAACCTAGGAATGTGAAACTTCTTTAAATTATAAGTTCTTTCACCTTGCACCAGGGTGCATGATCATATTTTTTAGTAGTGATATCTGTGGATACATGTCCAAACTTCTTGATGTATAGCAAAAAAAAAAACTAGGAGAAATTCAGTCAGTTTAGGAAACTTCACAATAAAAAATTACTCAATATTTCAGTGGTGACATCTTCTGATCAAAGTTCAAGTAGGTATAGTCTCAGTTTCACTGTTTGACCAATAGAGGAGTTCATATGGGCGCTGATTTGGAATGCGCGGCGTTGAGGTGTACCTCCCGGTACAATTATTATTATTATTATTATTATTATTATTATTATTATTATTATTATTATTATTATTATTATTATATTTTCTCTTGAAATAACATCATCAGATTCTACCAAATTACACCCAAATATTTAGAAATAAATATTTATGTTTATTTCAGTTCAATACTTAGGATCTTAAAACATGAAACTTATCTTAAGAATATCCTCCTTTGCTCTACTCTCCTTTTGAAGGTGTAATTCTTTTACCATTTATGTTTTCTCTTTCAGACAGTTTATACATTTATTTACTCAAACTCGGCAGACTAAAGAGACTAACATTTGTAAGTTATTAAAAATAAGCAATATTTATTGAGGTTATGTTAATGTCGAATTTATCGCTTTTTCTTAATAACGATTTTCATGCTATGTGGAGATAATAGAAGAATCACGAACTCAGGACTTGGATTTGCTACCCGTAATTGGCGATTCCGCAAAATTTGCTCATCTGAAGTAATGTACGTTTACTATTTATTCTGAATTGCATATACTGTACTTTGAAAATTGTGAATTAGATAAAATTCCTTTCATTATTTTGCAACACACAATTAATGTACAGGAATTTGATAGACACTTGGCGACAAATTACTACCTTCTGTGCTGGAATCTATCGATATTAGATTAAAGCAAAGTATCACTTTCAGCTTTGATGCATGCGATATCGGAATATTGAGGAACACAGGAGATAATTAATAAGTGAATGCGTTCCATGCCATAGAAATACTTCACATACTTTGGATTAATGGAACAGAGTAACAATATTGCAAACTTAACCTAAATGTTGCTTTTACCTCGTGTTAAATTAACTCTTTAGGCCGTGAAATTTTGTACTGTACGATATTAAAAAAACTGAACTAAGAAACGGCTGTATCTTATTATAGAGGCAAATTTTTATTGAGGGATGTGAAATTGGCCGCATAAATAAATGAGGCTGGAGGGACTATTTCCCAATAAACTATTGGAAGAAATTTAAATTATGATTTCCAGAATTGCTAACTATGCGACTGCTATCTTTACTTGGTCAAATTTTATCGTTGAAAAATCATCGCTATCAGGTATAATTCTGGTATTTTAAAGCTATTGGTAAAATCAATGCAATCTACAAATTACCATTGATTATAAGCAGAAATAATAATTGAATTGTTTCATTATTCGTCATCCATTGTAACAGCCTTCAATTAAGGTAAAATTTGCAAATAAAATGCTGGAGCTTTTGAGTTAGAGGTCTGGTACCTATCCATATTTAAATAGCTCCCGATTCTCTTTCTCGCAGCCTCTTATTGATGGACGGTGTTCTTGAGTACCCTGTATAAAGTCACAGATGTTTTCCTTTTAATTTTTCTGCATATGGAAAAGGTATTTACCGAGCGTGTGTACCACGTTGTTAGGGTCGAGCAGCTGAGAGCTTGAATTCGGGAGATGACGAGTTCGAATTTCAGCGTCGGTAGCCCTTAAGATGGTTTTCCATGGTTTCCCATTTCCAAACCCGGCAAATACTTAATTAAGTCCCGGCCGCTTTCTGCCCACTGATATCGCTTTCCCATCCTTGCTTTGCGGAAAATCTTTGATGTGCTAGTCCGAAGTTGAACCACTAGCAAAACAAATAAAATGTAATGTAAATGCAATCACGTAACTGTTATTTCCATCAGAAACTGTACGGTAATTTTTGTATACAGAATTACTTGTAGCTTTTGAAGGATTAATGGGTCCGGTAGAACTAGTTGTTTATAATAAGACTTTCATTTCCATGCAGGTAATCAAAGAACGTTGTTTACAATTTAGATATCTGTATAGGGCCTATTTTTGTACAGTCGAACCTCTCTTTCGCGGATAATGTGGGTTCAGTGAAAAAAACGCTAGTTACGAGAGGTGTCCTCGAAAACAAGGTTGTAAGACATCGATCGGTCACTACTGATCTTCATTTAGGGCAGTCTCCCAGGTGGCAGATTCCCTATCTGTTGTTTTCCTAGCCTTTTCTTAAATGATTGCAAAGAAACTGGAAATTTATAGCACATCCCCCTTGGTAAGTTATTCCAATCCCTAAATCTCCTTCCTATAAACGAATATTTTCCCATATTTGTCCTTTTGAATTCCAGCTTTATCTTCATGTTGTGATCTTTCCTACTTTTAAAGACACCACTCAAACTAATTCGTCTACCGATGTCATTCCATGCCATCTCTCCACTGACAGCTCGGAACATGCCACTTAGTCGAGCAGTTCGTCTCCTTTTTCTCAAGTCTTTCCAGCCCAAACTTTGCAACATATTTGTAACGCTACTCTTTTGTCTGAAATCATCCAGAACAAATCGAGCTGCTTTTCTTCGGATTTTTTCCAGTTCTTGAATCAAGTAATCCTGATGAGGGTCCCATACACTGGAACCATACCCTAGTTGGGGTCGTACCAGAGACTTATATGTCCTCTCCTTTACATCCTTACTTCAAACCCTAAATATCCTCATAACCATAAGCAGAGATTTGTACCCTTTATTTACAATCATATTTATGTGATTACCCCATTTAAGATCTTTTCTTACATCAACACCTAGGTATTTACAATGATCCCCAAATGGAACTTCCACCCCGTCAATGGAGTAATTAAAACTGTGAGGACTTTTTCTGTTTGTAAAACTCACGACTTGACTTTTAACCCCGTTTATCATCACACCATTGCTTACTGTCCATCTCACAACATTGTCGAGGTCATTTTGCAGTTCCTCACAATCTTTTAACTTATTGATTACTCTGTACAGAATAACATTATCTGCAAAAAGCCGTATCTCTGATTCCACTTCTTTACTCATATCATTGATATATATAAGAAAACGTAAAGGTCAAACGTTACTGCCTTTAGGAATTTCCCACTTAATTATTACAGGGTCAGTAAAGCTTCGCCTCCTCTAATTCTCTGAGTTCTATTTTCTAGAAATATAGCAGACCATTCCGTCACTCTTTTGTCTAGTCCAATTGCACTCAGTTTTTGCCAATAGTCTCCCATGATCTACCCTATCAAATGCCTTAGATAGGTCAATTGCAATACAATGCATTTGTCCTTCTCAATTGATCGAATATTTTAACGGCAAAGGACATCCGATCCGCCTTAAATATAAGCACATGCAATTATATTGATTAATCTCAATAATTTGAAACTAAATAATTATCTGGGAGATATCAGAAGTTACTTTCATCATCATCATCATCATTATCTAAAGGCTTCGCCTTGTCGCTGCAGCCATTGATCTCTTCTCTCTGCGATCCTTTTCATCTCTCCATAACCTTGGCATCCCATCATCTCAACTACCTCTTCAATGATCTTCTTCCGTGGTTTCCCTCTGCCTTTCTTTCCCATCACTTTGCCTTCGAACAAGTTCTTTATGAAGTTATTATGAGAATGTGACCGAAAACTGACGCTTTTCTCCTTTTTATCGTTGTTATTAAATGTCTCTTGTTACTTTACAGCCTATAAATTATTACAGCTTCGGGAAGCAATCATTCAGCTCGGGATATTCTCGAAAAGGGAATAACGACCCAGCGTGCCACATAAATCCTTTATTCAGTTAACGTCAATTTTCAGGTTATTTGCGATTTCTAGCGCTCTTTCTGTAACATTGGTTCCCTCACTCACCGTTTCTTTGCTCGAATGCACTTGAACAACTCATATACCGCAATACTCAATTCGAAAACTGACTCACACTTTTTCGTTCCTCGATTCCTATTTTCCTCCCATTCGCTTGAAATGTCAGTTTTATTCTTCACAATTATGTTTAATGTCTGACAAACACTAAGCAGAAATAACAACATTCGCACATTTAGTAATCTCATGTTAATGTCACCATGAAAAACGGAAAAGAACAAGAGATGACCAAGGGAGATCGGATAGGATAGATGAAAGTGTGGAGCCCAACTTGGCTGTTTCGGTCGCTGCTCAGGCCGATGGTATTTGAATGATATCAAAATACGCCATTCCCTTGTCGGAAATGTACTGGCATGAAACGAGAACCGGAGGACAAATTCTGGCACATTGGTGTCTTTGAAGGTCGTAAAAGTAGTTAATGGACAAAAAGAAGCAATTAACATTACTATTATTATTACTGCTAATTTTTCTACTAGAACCATACTTCTAACCGAATAAACCACGAACCTGCTACGCTGGTGTAGCAGGGGGAGAGACGATACTCCCACGTGGCGCGTACCGGGTGGCGGATATGGGGTCCTAACCGGCTTGTCGGCGGACTTGAGGGAAATAAAATACCTCTCGCGGACCAAACACACTACCCCTTGCAGCTAGGGGACGAACATGTAGAATACACGCGCGGTATTCCCTGCCTGTCGTAAGAGACGACTACAAGGGGGACCAAGGGATGCTGGTGTTAGAACCATGAAACTACTATTGATTGGTACCATCACGCGGGGAACACCATGGGTCGCCTTTACTTACGAGTAGTACCACTATATTTGGTACACAATAGGTTTGTGATTAGTGGCAGCAGAGACTGGTTTCCCTGTGGGTTTCCAGTACCTGTGCGTCGTACCCATGTGAGCAACACCGCGGTCTGGGCGTAGCCTGTGTGTTGTACCATTGTGTGAGAAACACCATAGGTCTGCGTTCCCTGTACGAATTGCAATACTTGTGAGTCGTACCATCTTGTGTGGAACACCGTGAGTCTTCGCTACTTTTGATTAGTACCCCAACATGACAAATACCATGGTTCCACTTTACTCGCGACATGTACCATTCTGTGGGGCCTTAGACGTGGATTTTGAACCCCTTTCGACATTAAGCATCCTCGATTCAGGATTTTGCTTTATGAATGGTCCCTTGGTCAGTAATAAATTATGTGATCCTTTTTTTGAGTTGAATCCACTAATTTTTTTGTTTGCTCGTTTTTTGTTGTTTTCTGCTACATGTCCATCCATTCCTTCCTCATGACGATTGTTTTTCTTTTGGTCAGTTTATGATTTTGAATTTTTTGTTGTCATTTCATTTCGTACCATTACGGGTCGATGACCTCGATGTTAGGCCCCTTTAAACAACAAGCATCATCATCTAACTGGATAAAGACATCAGAGAAGCTTCAAATGCAACTCTCTCCCCATCAATACCGTTTACAGCATGGTTCCAGTTTCCTGCCGCGAGCAGTATAAGATTTTTAAAAGCAAAGGTTGAAGATGGAAATAATACTGAGTTAAACCGTACGTTTCAAAGAGTGGAACAGCAAAAATTTTCATAATTCGCACCACAACCTGTGGTGCTGGATTTCAAAACCGCTTACTGTACAGGAGATAAGGAAGTATAAAACCTGTTAGGGCTACCTTTATTCTATTTATAACTATATTTTCCGTTTCGTTCACAGCTTAATTTGTGGGGCACAACAGTTGTAATGTTCCTAAATTGCTGACTTACTTTTGAAACATATTAATCTGCATTTAACTTGAAAAATCTGTATATCTGCATTTAAAATGGAAATTATGAAAATTAACATTCATTAAATAAAATACACACTCGTCGAACCTTGTACTCACACTTACTTGTTACCTGCTTGCTTACACATACGTTATTTGAAGGGCGCCAGCTGTCACTCAGTACAGCAATAATAGAATGAGACTCTTGACCATCTCTAGGGTGTGGGGTAATAAGCTTACTTTTGACAACATACCATATAAGTTCTGGGAAAAGGAGATTAGCGTTCGGTTTCCCCATTAATTTTGAGGTTAAGATATTTTACTGTCAATGAAATGAAACTATGAATTCGTTTGATAGAACAATATATATTCTTTAAATAATATATAAAAAATAGTGAGTCTTGTTGCGATAAAACAGATGAGAATATGAAATTATGACATTGTAACTGAAAGAAACTAGGCATGAATTTGAATTCTTCTTGACCGGACATTTAACAATTTATACGAAATATTTTCCTCACTGATTCACTTGACTGTACCTTCAACACTTTGAGTGTAATTACGACGTAATCCATTGCTCTGGTGTTTACTGTAGATGTGTCACGCCTAACATGGTGATACATCCTCGCGACTGCTTCTTCTCCATATCATCTGACTTCTTTGTAAGTCAATATGGTATGACCTCTTGGCAGGTCCAGGGTTGCCCTCTCTGACTTCATGGTAAGCCCTTACGTCCGTGTCTCCAACTAAGTGACGCACCAACCAACTTTTGGCCTCGCTCTCTCAATGACCAATAATAATTATTATTATTATTATAATGGCTCACTGAGACTTCACCATCTCTCGTTCACACTCGTTCACTGACCAACTAAGGCCTCTTGATCTAGTAGACTTCTTCACTGTACTGCATCCGTATAACTAATGACTGACGCTACAATGTGCATCCACCTTATATAGACGTTGGTTGACACAACTACGTAATCTCCAGAAATAACAATGACATACTCCCACCTACGCGACAGATATTACATCCAGTGGTGAAATAGCCCCGCGGCGACTGAGTCCGTGCGCGCATTGCTAAATAAATACGATGACATAGCCATGGCGCGACGATGACTTGGCAGAATCGCCACTAATCCTGCACAATGTCCCAACGTCACATCTAATCTCTGATATATACAACAATTCTCACTGTACAGGTGTTTAATGATAATCTACACATACGTATATATGTATACATCTAAGTGCAATCTTGCAAGCAACAGGCAATTGCAAAATTGAATAAAACGGATAATTACAATAATAGTAACAATATCACAGATAAAATAATAATAATACTGACATAATAATAATAATAATAATAATAATAATAATAATAATACAGATAAAATAATAAAAATACAGATATCATCTTGTAACGGGATTTGAACCGTTACAATTCGCCTCCCTCATAAATAAATCGAAGAACAAGGAATCGATTGATTTATGAACAAAATTATATATATATATAACACTGACACATATAAACACTTTAAATAAGTATACAACAATAATTTTCTTTTTCAGCATCCATACATTTTATAATACATCACATATGAGAATTTTTCTCGCACATTGCCATCGTAGATAACTGTTCAGTGTCCCATTCTCTTTTTCTCTCATACAAATCACAAGAGTACAGCACTCAATTTAACACATACAAATAATTTTAAATGATTACACTACATTCTTCTTTTTTTTAACATATCAAAATATTTTGTGAAAATTCACTTATATGAGAACTTTTCTCGCATATTGTTATCGTAGATAACTGTCCAATGTCCTGTTCTCCGTTTTTGTCACACAGTACATGACAATGTAGCACTTATTCTTCCAATACACCAATACGACACTTGGTTCACACGCATATCGCAGATGTTAGTTTTATTTTGCCAGTTTCTCACAAAATGTAATCATCTTACTCTTATTTCAACAAATCTCACGTGAAATACTTCTTTACATATATAATACTACAAATACCGACAATATCCCCTTCTTGATCTTTAAAGGAATATGCACACTTCCCGATACGGTTCACAATAGTGAAATACCCCTGATACATAAGATAACCTAGACATATTTCCCGCCTCTGCAGATGATGAAAATGGAACTCTGAGTAGCACTCTGTCACTCAAACTGAATCAATTTTGCCCTCATTGACTTACATATCTCAATAGATCACATCCTCCTTGGCAACAATAATTAAAGAATCAATACTATGGCTACAAGATGGTTCAATTATTCCGTAATCCAGCATAATGTTTAATTGTTCTAAGACTTCACTAGCATTTTTAAGTTGAATGGGGTACTTACCTCCCACAAATGATGAATGGCCATGTACTACAAATTTATGTTCAAATACGTGTTCTTCCTCACTTACCACTAAATACCTCTCGATGCTTACCTAACATCGCATACAAGTACTCCTCCTGTAATTCACTCAAATTACCTCACGTCACTGCCTCATACCGACTATCCCTCGGATACAGGTCGTACAGGCACGTAACACACCCAACAAAACATTTCCTCTCACTAGGAACAACTTCACTTACCTCTCATATATTTCAAGGAACACACGTCACCAACACACTTACCTCAGACCATCATAATTAACACGTACTTCTTTGCTAGTTTCCTCACAGAACAAACACACACTACCTAAATTAAAATCTACCCTACTTCCATGATTTTCAACCAAGTCAGCCCCTAAAACAACTGAATACACAAGTTCTGGTACAACACATAGATGAAACTTACAATAGGGAACATGCATGATCCGGGGTTTTAATTAAAAATATGCCAATCTGATTCAAAATTTCATGCAGAATTCAAAAATGTGATCAGAATGTACAAATAATAACTCCAAACATGATAAAAATCTACGAAAATGTCACGTCACGCAAGTACGCGATCTCATTGGTCTGACGTCACCGTACAGGTTGACTGAATTAGCAGACGAAATAACACATAGTGTGCTGTGAGAAGCAGGATACACTTCGCGTATTTCTACTTTACGTTAGTGTCTAGTATGGTTAAATTCGAGGTCTATACATCGGATAATAATCTGAGTGGTATATTTTAGACTGAAAATGAATCCTGCGCAGACAGTGAGGCAGAAAACTTATAAATGGTGTAGAGTTCCGATGTGCAATAGCACATCGCATACCATACCAAACAAATTGTTTATACATGTTCCAAAGACGCTAAAACTAGGGAGAAATGGATTTTGGCGAGCCGGAGAAATGCTGGTGATATACCGGAAAAGTCTACAGTTTATTTTTTTGAAGATTTTAACGTAAGATGAATTTGTTTGAATTTTCAAATCACTTTTCCATGTCAGCTGTTCTAGTAGTAAAACTTTAAATGTTAATGTATGATGCTTTATTTAAATGCTTCAATTACATCTTGGAATATGAAAGTAATAAACAGTGCATTAAATAATGTTGATTATTAAAGTATTCTCCAAACCTAACCTATGTTTTGGGTGATCCATGTCAAGATAATAAATCAAAGGGGTTATGAACCATTTTGACAGCTCTAATTCTACCAATATATCTTGGCATGGGACAGTTATGTATGTCTTTATTGAAGAGCTTAATTGGTAAAGAAATTTAGGCTATATCCAAATACTCTGTAATGTAACAAAGAATAGGCGTGTACATCATGAAAGGAAACAACGTGAATTTAACAAATGTATAACTCTACACAAAAGCAATGCTTGTCTGTTGGGGTCTTATAAGTTAACAATGCTCAATTATAATAATTATCATAATATTAATGAAATAAATAACATAATTGCACACAGGTGAAAATAGTGATGTAGGTGTTTAAAATATTATCCAACTTAGCCTAAGTTTTAGGTTATACAAGCCAAGTCAATAAACCGAAGGGTAAAAATACCGCGCGAGTTGGCCGTGCGGTTAGGAGCGCGCAGCTGTGAGCTCGCATCCGGGAGATAGAAGGTTTTGAACCCCACTGCTGGCAGCCCTGATGATGGTTTTCCGTGGTTTCCCCATTTTCACACCAGGCAAATGCTGAGGCTGTACCTAAGGCCACGGCCGCTTTGTTCCCATTCCTAGGCCTTTCCTGTCCCATCGTCGCCATAAGACCTAGATGTGACGGTGTGACGTAAAGTAAACAGCAAAAACAAAAAAAAAAAAAAGTAAAAGTCACAGCACCCAAAGACATTCCTGTATTGAACGACTAAAATGTCACCAGGACACTTTTCTTTCCTGATATGCTCAGCTTGTTAAAAGCCAAATGTAATTAATGTTATTGGCTTCACGCCCCGCTAACTACTTCTACGATTTTCGGAGACGCCGATGTGCAGGAATGTAGTCCTGCGGGAGTTCTTTTACGTGCCAGTATATCTACCGACACGAGGCTGACGTATTTGAGCACCTTCAACTACCACCGGACTGAACCAGGATCGAACCTGCCAAGTTGGGGTCAGAAGGCCAGCACCTCAACCGTCTGAACCACTCAGCCCAACTTGTGAAAACTAGATGAAGTCATATATATCTTTATCATGTTTAAATTTTTCCCTCCACATAGATATTTAATTCTCTTTCATGGGCCCCGGAAGTGGGTAGGCCAGTTGCCCCAACCATAAATATATATTTTTTTGAGAAATGATAGGTTATAGACCTACAGTACTATGATCTTTCTTTCTTTCCTTCTTTCTTTCTTTCTTAATCAGTTTATCCATCAGGGTTCGTTTTCTCTTGGACTCAGCGAGGGATTTCACCTCTACCACTTCAAGGGCAGTGTCCTGGAACGTGAGACTTCGAGTATGGTGATGAAACTGGTGAGGAGGGCCATTACCTCGCCCAGGCGGCCTCACCTGTTATGCTCAACAGGGGCCTTATTGGAGGATGGGAGGATCGGAAGGGATAGATAAGGAAGAGGGAAGGAAACGGCCGTGGCCTTAGGTGCCTGGAGGAGAAGTAGGAAAATACGAAAAACCACTTCGAGGATGGCCGAGGTGGGATTCGAAACCCTTCTATTCAGTTGACCTCCTGAGGCTGAGTAGACCCCGTTCCAGCCCTCGTACTATTTGTTTTCAACTTTCATGGCAGAGCCGGGAATCGAAACCGGGCCTCCGGGAGTGGCACACATTAACCACTACACCACAGAAGCGGACTAGTACTATAATGCTACCTATATGTTTATGTTAGTGCTGAAATCCGATTTCTTACTTTACTAATGCTGAAAGCCCGAAAATGTAATGTTATTCTTTAATAGGGGAATCAGTCTAGAAGGAAATGTTGAAAGTGATGTGATATCTATCCAGGTTCGTTGTTATCCTAATACTATGGGTTACAGTACATTGCACGTATATAAAAGACGCCACTTACAAACTTGCTTGTTATCCGCTAATTTCTGCGGCCACAAAAGTCATATTTTTCAAGAATAATGACATCTATACATGGTAGATTGTCTGGCTGTGCTGTTTTGAACCTTTCTTCTGTCATTTCGAAGTTATTCGCGATCATGAATAATAAACAATCGGCTTTAGCAACGGCTGATGCACAACGGCTGGTAGAGCTCCATGCGGTACTGGATCGTGACGTCACAGCGCGCCGCTTACGTCAGAGGCCGTTTCACTCGCCTTGCGGAAAGGCACTATTAAATATTTTTTTAATGGTAGAAAACAAGGCAACATACCACAATGTAATACGTTTACGTACTATTTCATTGGTGTACTTTTCAAAAAAAATATTTTTGAAAATGATGCATGTTCCCAATTATCTTCTATCGTGATTACTACCGCTATTATTTTATTTACTCACTTTGACGTACCCAACAGCTTTTATAATATCTAATAGTACCTTTGCTTACCTTCACAATTTCCATCATCGGAGTTACTATCTCACTACTTACATCATATTCTCGGCATTACAAGTACTTACATCACTTAACAGAACACTTCTTACGTCTAGCTTACTACTACCATTAATTACTTCATTACCTATGACTACGTCATTACTTAAATATGCCACTTAACATTACTTAGGTCACAATCACACTACTCTTAAATTTACTTTCACTACATAACTACTTATACTAAATACCTGTTCATCTACTACCTTCAGTCTGTCTACTTAACTTACCCGATTCCCTGTGAATCTGAAATATTCTGGCTCGATAACGACACCTTGATAACCTTCATATTCGGCTTATCATAATCCCTCTGATAACTCAAATCCGTACGCCTCCCATCTTCCGATTCTCTCTGATTACTCTTCTGACCTTCTCTCTCATAACTCAAATACATACGCCTCCCATTTTCTGATTCTCTCTCGTTACTCTTCTGACCACTATCACCATCAACACAACTATTAATCCTCTGCGGATCATGATCACCCCCTCTCCTCTGATACACGGCTAACATTTTCCCCCCTCTCTCTACTATGCTACTTTCCGCAGACATCATGCGCTCTCTCTCTCTCGCGCGCCCTTGTACACATTCCTCCCAAAGCCTATCAATGAACACTTTAATCTCTTCTAAATTAGACATATTATCCCAGTACACTCGAAAACATATTTTACTTTCACCGACAAAAATATTCGACAAGATTTCCACCACGTATTCCCATTCAATAACATTATTCCTCAGCTTACTAGCAAATCTTGTCTCAACTACTTTTACAAATTCTATAGAATTAAACTGTTTTCCAGAAAACTCGGTTAAATCACGATCCCTACTGAACAAACCACTCACTACTATCACCTCACCCGCCGACTTACCTCTACCTTTCTGCCCTATCCCTCCCTGGCAGTTCACAACTTCTTCTTCTTCTCCTTCTTCTTCTTCCGCTGCTTTTTCAGAATTCAATTCCACGATTCTCACTTCTTCCTTCAATTCTTCCTCTCTTTCTCTTACCTGCTGTGATAGCGTTTCCTGTTCGTTCCGTAGTTCAGTGACCTCCACAAGTTTGCTTTCAATTTGTTCATTTGTACTAATCTGTTCCCTCGTATCTTCCCTAACTGCATTGTAAATTTTGTCCAATCTTTTCTCGACTACCTTATGAATTTCTTCCTGATTACTCGAAATTTTATTACTTAACAGTACGATCTTGTTCGTACATGTTCCTTTGACATGCTCAATTTGAGTATGAAGCTCGCTCCGATTCAACTCCATTTCTTCTCTAAGGTCAACACACTCCTTGTTTAACTTATTTTCTAACTTGCATATCTACTATCTTAGTATCTATTTTATAATTTAGTGATTCACTTAAAGCATCTATTTTCTCATTGGTCACATTAAAATTTTCTTTATTACTGCCAATTAATTCTTCCATTTGTTTCTTATTATTTTCATTACTAATACCAATCATTTGTTCCATTTTATTACTTAGAGAGTTAATCTGTTTATTACAATTTTTTATTATTAGTACTAATTAATTCCTTCATCTCTTCCTTACTATTTTCGTTACTACTAATTATTTGTTCCATTTTATTACTTAGAGAGTTAATCTGTTTATTGCAATTTTCATTACTATTGTCAATTAATTCTTTCATCTCTTTATTATTTTCACTACTACTACTACTAAAAAATTCCTTCATCTCTTTCATCTCTTTCTTATTATTTTCACTACTAGTATCAATCTTTTCCTCCATACGTTTTTGATTATTTTCACTGAGCTTCTTATTTTCATTACTGAACTCGGTAAATCTGGCCATCAGCAAATTAAAAAAATCTTGGTTCATTCCCCCCGCGATTTCCTTTCGAGTTTCAGTGTGCTTCTCAATTTCTGCACTTTCCTGAATTAATTCAGAAGCTTCCATCGTATTCACCTGTTCCCTACTCTGAATTTCACCTTGGATGTCCGCAGAAGCAATGACCTCGTCCTCACATGACTTGTTATTGTCTTCCTTGTCCATCTTTGGTTCACTAGTGATAGTACGCGATCTCAAATTAATTTCCCTCTTCAAATCCCTTGACATATCCCCAAAATACAAATATATATCACAAAATTACACTCTTGACATTTACCGGTAATAATTTCCGTTGGCTTAAATGCGCACACTCCTCCAAAAATGAACCTATGATATGCTGTCATTCAGAACAAATTCTGAATTTATTCGAGCCCCACGCTGGGCGCCACATTGTAATGTTCCTAAATTGCTGACTTACTTTTGAAACATATTAATCTGCATTTAACTTGAAAAATCTGTATATCTGCATTTAAAATGGAAATTATGAAAATTAACATTCATTAAATAAAATACACACTCGTCGAACCTTGTACTCACACTTACTTGTTACCTGCTTGCTTACACATACGTTATTTGAAGGGCGCCAGCTGTCACTCAGTACAGCAATAATAGAATGAGACTCTTGACCATCTCTAGGGTGTGGGGTAATAAGCTTACTTTTGACAACATACCATATAAGTTCTGGGAAAAGGAGATTAGCGTTCGGTTTCCCCATTAATTTTGAGGTTAAGATATTTTACTGTCAATGAAATGAAACTATGAATTCGTTTGATAGAACAATATATATTCTTTAAATAATATATAAAAATAGTGAGTCTTGTTGCGATAAAACAGATGAGAATATGAAATTATGACATTGTAACTGAAAGAAACTAGGCATGAATTTGAATTCTTCTTGACCGGACATTTAACAATTTATACGAAATATTTCCCTCACTGATTCACGTGACTGTACCTTCAACACTTTGAGTGTAATTACGACGTAATCCATTGCTCTGGTGTTTACTGTAGATGTGTCACGCCTAACGTGGTGATACATCCTCGCGACTGCTTCTTCTCCATATCATCTGACTTCTTTGTAAGTCAATATGGTATGACCTCTTGGCAGGTCCAGGGTTGCCCTCTCTGACTTCATGGTAAGCCCTTACGTCCGTGTCTCCAACTAAGTGACGCACCAACCAACTTTTGGCCTCACTCTCTCAATGACCAATAATAATAATTATTATTATTATAATGGCTCACTGAGACTTCACCATCTCTCGTTCACACTCGTTCACTGACCAACTAAGGCCTCTTGATCTAGTAGACTTCTTCACTGTACTGCATCCGTATAACTAATGACTGACGCTACAATGTGCATCCACCTTATATAGACGTTGGTTGACACAACTACGTAATCTCCAGAAATAACAATGACATACTCCCACCTACGCGACAGATATTACATCCAGTGGTGAAATAGCCCCGCGGCGACTGAGTCCGTGCGCGCATTGCTAAATAAATACGATGACATAGCCATGGCGCGGCGATGACTTGGCAGAATCGCCACTAATCCTGCACAATGTCCCAACGTCACATCTAATCTCTGATATATACAACAATTCTCACTGTACAGGTGTTTAATGATAATCTACACATACGTATATATGTATACATCTAAGTGCAATCTTGCAAGCAACAGGCAATTGCAAAATTGAATAAAACGGATAATTACAATAATAGTAACAGTATCACAGATAAAATAATAATAATACTGACATAATAATAATAATAATAATAATAATAATAATAATAATAATAATAATAATAATAATAATACAGATAAAATAATAAAAATACAGATATCATCTTGTAACGGGATTTGAACCGTTACACAGTATATAAGTATATAAGTATGTCCAACACTTATTTCCTTTCTCTACGCGCTCGGGTAAGAAGCGAGATGAATTTTCGTATTGAGTTTTTACGCTTGAATGCCCTTCCTGACGTCAATCTCATCGCAGGAGTTAATGAGATAAAATGAATGCTGTGATATATGATAGTAGAAAGAGAGAGGTTGAACTCGGTGCCGGCACATAAACTGCTCCTATTGAGTAGCACCAAGATGTCTGCTAATGGCTTCAGGTCCCCATCCGACCGACGAATCACCATCAACAGAGCATATGCCCCCATTACTTAAGAACACTGCGGAGAAATTTGGAAATTGATTCATGTTTTTGGCGCGCAATCTAGTGATTATAAATTGTATACCACCACCTCTCCTACCCTGTCGCTACATGTAGAGCTGGCAATCCGCTCACATGTGGGCTGTTACATGAAGGAGTGGTGAGGAAATAACATTGACAGCTTAAGGGATCTATGAGGTATCGGTTTTCGATCTCATGAGACATGTCTGGTCGTGACATCCCAGGGAAGGGTTTTAGCAGTTCCTCATTACGAGTGATGTCGCGACTAGACAGATTTAGGATAGAATTAGTATAGATTTAATATAGTAATATAGTAGAGGTAGCGTGTTGCATGTGGAGCTGGCTATCCGCCCATGTGTGAGATGCTACGTAATAGATTTAGTGGTAGTGGTAGTTAAGTAGTAAGTAGTTAGTGCTTAGCTTAAAAACGTTCTGTCTATAGGGGTGGCGTCTTTCATGTGGACTGGCTATCCGCCCATGTGAGAGGCCACATAGTAGATTTAGTTTGATTTTATTTGTTTACACATGTTCACTTCTGTGGTTATTTTGAATTTGGAATCTGGGAACATTGTAATAAGGCGAAAGCCTGTTATGTTCAATAAATAATTCATTCATTCCTACCCTGCCGGCCAAATTTCTAATGGTGAAAATGTTTTCGACAAACGGAACTCGAATCGGCTAACCACTGTATCAGACCATATAGACATGACGCCTTAACGATCATGGCCACCCGGCGGGCTTGTGGGGCACAGCATTTTTAAAGCAATATTGCTTTACGTCGCACCGACGATGGGATAGGAGTGGGAATGAAGCGAGCATGGTCTTAATTAAGGTACAGTCCAGTATTTGCTCATGTGAAAGTGGGAAACCACGGAATACCATCTTCAGGTTTGCCGACAGTGGGGATCGAGCCCATGAATTCTCGAGTATAGGCTCGCAGCTACGTGACCCTAACCACATGGCTAACTCGCTCGGTTGTTGTTTACCTGTTTGTTTACTGAAAGAGAGTCATCTTCTCAGAGACTGCATCCGATTTGGCTCCCAGAAGAAAATACGTATGGCGTCCAGATTGGATTTTTTTTTTTTTTTTTTGGAGTTGGCTGTGAAATATTGCACCGAATTCTTCTGCATCGGCATTTGCATTCTCAGTTTAACAGATTTAGAATTGTCTATGACCTGTTAAAATATTTCTACGGGTGTCATGGTAATTATTTTTATTCTCCCATTTTTACTGTTCTATGTCTTGGAGAGCATGACGCTCATAGTACATGGACACGGCACGAGATGGCAGGTACCATGCACAGAGAGATGGGACTGCAGTAGTAGAACAGCGTGGTGAGTGCTGCAACGCCCGCTATACTCACTGGACCTGTCTCCGTGCATTTTGAGTCATCGCCAAATTGAAAGAACCTTTGTGTGGGAGACGGTTTGGGGTACGGGACGACATTGCTAACACTGTGAAACGTGTGATTTCAAAATTAATACATGGTGAGGTGACCGGTGTCCGACGTCTCCCGCATCGTTGGCAACGTGTTGTGGACAATCGCAACTTTGAAGGTTTAACGTGAAGGTTACTGTATTCTCTGACAACTAACATTATCTAGGACAAGAATTTCGTGAAGTGTCAGCTCTACAAGAGGAAATTAACACCTTGAGAACCACCTTTGAGAGCAACGATTACAGCAGAGCTTTGTTCTCAAGGGTTCTGAAATCTACACATAATCGGCCGTCTGTTAAGGAAAAAGATGTAAAAGGAACTGATTACCTA
This sequence comes from Anabrus simplex, assembly GCF_040414725.1. Lineage (NCBI taxonomy): Eukaryota > Metazoa > Arthropoda > Insecta > Orthoptera > Tettigoniidae > Anabrus > Anabrus simplex. Next base: position 211,163,210 of record NC_090268.1, on the reverse strand, counting down.
CCTTACATACATAACATGACGGATCTTACTGCTAAAATCTTACGTAGGTACCATGTACGAACTGTTTTTGGTACATCAGTTAAGATAGGCAACTCCTGCGACCAACTAAATATAGTCTGCCTAAATTGCAACAACCTGGTATCTACAGAGTTCCCTGTACTTGAGGCAAGGTTTATATTGAGCAGATTTCGAGAACGGTGTGTAATCGCAGCAAAGAACATACCAGATGTATCAGACTCAACCTGATGAATCAGCTGTTGCTGATCATGCCTTAACACCTGGTCATGATGTTTTGTTCCAGAAGTGGATGTTCTCGCCCGTATAATGCTTTGCTCTTGCCATTCGTTGTCTCTAGCATGGGGCTAAAATGGTGTCCCTTTTACATCTTAAGGCACTATTTCAAGTTCCTTGTTGCTTTCTCCTAGCAACCTTTCATACGGCGTTTAATTTCTCTGTTACGTCCTGATGAAGAAAGGCGTAGGCAAAACGCGTAGAGTGTGTTTACAAGTAATTACACGGCATAAGCCCAATATGATACCTCACGAATAGTTATAATGGCCGTGAAAGTCTAAATGTTGTTATTATATTATTATTATTATTATTATTATTATTATTATTATTATTATTATTATTATTATTATTATTATTATTATTATTATTATTATTATTGAAATATCGCGGATCATATACGTGTAAGAAGGTGCCGGGGTGAATGGGCGGTCAAGGAAATGACCAGAGCATAAGTTAAAGCACTACATTTGAAATTTTATTTCTTCCCTTTTCTTGACCTTAAAATTTCATAGATAGAAATTCTGAATAAACAACAACAAATAAGCTCGTCAGCTCCCACAACTACAATGACTTAAAATCTAATATCAAATACAAAATTGATGATGATGATGATGATGATGATGATGATGATGCCTGTCGTTTTAAGGGGCCTAACATCTGGGTCATCGACCCCTGATGGCACAAAATGAAATGACAAAACAAAAGTTTTAAATCATCCAATGGCCAAAAGAGAAAAAGATGACATGAAGAATGAATGGATGGACATGAACCCAAAACAATCAGTTGATACTACCCAAAAACTACCAGAAAGAAACAGCGTTACCGACGTTACCGACCAAGGGACCATTCTAAAGTACAATCCTGATGATGATGATGATGATGATGATGATGATGATAATGATGATGATGATGATGATGATGACGTTTGTTTTCTAAAGGGGTCCAAAATCCAGGTCAACGGCTCCTCATAATAGTACATGTCGCGAGTAAAGTAGAACCATGGTATTTGTCATGTTGGGGTACTAATCAAGAGTAGCGAAGACTCACGGTGTTCCACACAAGACGGTACTACTCACAAGTATTGTACATCGTAAAGGTAACGCAGACCTATGGTGTTCTCACACAATGGCGCCACTCATAGCCAACGCAAACCCATGAGGCTCCTCACCTAGGTGTACTAATCACGGGCGCCGGTATTCCCGTGGTATTCCTCACATAGTGGGTACTAATCACTGGCTACGCAGACCCACGGTGTCGCTCATATAGTGGTACTAATCACAGGCAACGCCCAGACCCGCGGTGTTGCTCACATGGGTACGACTCACGGGTACTAGAAACCCACCGGAGTACCCCAACATGCTTATACTAATCACAAACATATTGTGTACCTAATAGAGTGGTACTACTCGCAAGTAAAGGCGACCCATGATTTTCCACGCGTGATGGTACTAATCAAAAGTAGTGTCATGGTTCTCATAGAATTATCCCTTTGTCGCCCCTTTTAGTCGCCTCTCATGACAGGCAGGTGATACTGTGGGTGTATTTTTCGTTTGCGTCCCCCACCAACTAGAGGGTAGATAGAGAGAAAATAGGAGAAGGAAGGGATCCGTCACTTCGAAAAATTAAGTAACGGACGAAAGAAAGTCAAGGGCCACGAAGGGTGTGAAAATGAAGGACTCACTAGTCCTCGAATGCTCTAATACTCTCGGGGTCGGAAAAGAACAAGAGTTGACCAAGGGAGGTCGGACAGGATAGATGGAAGTGAGGAGCCTGGTATAAGCAATGCCAAGACTCAGCCAAGGGCCCCGTGGTCGGCAATCCACATTCCCAAGTTGAGAGCCCCATGGGCCCTTTTAGTCGCCTCTTACGACAGGCAGGAGATACAGCGAGTGTATTCTACATGTGCGTCCCCCACCCGCAGGGGGTGGTGTGCTTTTGTCCGCGAGAGGTATTTTATTTCCCTCAAGTCCGCCGGCAAGCCGGTTAGGACGCCCCTATCCGCCACCTGGGACGCGCCACGTGGGAGTTTCGTGGAAACCTGCTACGCTGGTGTAGCAGAGGGAGAGGTGATACTCCCGCGTGGCGCGTCCCAGGTGGCGGATAGGGGGGTCCTAACCGGCTTGCCGGAGGACTTGAGGGAAGAAAATACCTCTCGCGGACCAAATACACAACCCCCTGTGGGTGGGGGACGCAGACGAAGAATACACCCACGGTATCCCCTGCCTGTCGTAAGAGGCGACTAAAAGGGGCGACCCAGGAATGATTGGGTTAGAACCATGAAACTACTTGTGATTAGTACCACCACGCGGGGAACACCATGGGTCTCTATTACTTGCGCGTATTACCACTATGTTAGGTACAAAATAGGTTTGTGATTAGTAGCAATCAGGAGCACCGCGCGGTCAGGCTTTTACGGTACCTGTGATTAGTAGCACTATATGAACGACACCAGGGTTCTGGCTTGCCTATGATTAGTAGCCACTATATAGGGAACACCACGGGATAGTACGAGTCCCTGTGGTTAGTACACTTATGTGATGAAAGCCATAGGTTTGCGTTGCCTGTAAATGGCGTCGCTATGTGTGAAATACCATAGGTCTGTATTACCTGTGCGATTTTCGTTACCTGTGAGTAGTACCATAATGTGTGGAATACCGCGAGTCTACGATACTGTTGATTAGTACCGCACCATGTCAAATACCATGGTTCTACTTTCCAAGCGATAAGTACCATTATGAGAGGCCGATGACCTATATTTTGGACCCCTTTAACTTGCAAGCATCATCGATTCAGTATTGAGCTATAGAAGCAGTCCGTTGTTCAGTGATACTATGGTTCTCCGTCAGTTTCTGAGACTGAGGCATTGCGGGTCGGCTCCACTGATTGTTTTAACTTCATATCCATCCGTTCATTTTTCGTCCTCACGCTTTGAATTCTGGTCAGTGGAGGATTTTGGATTTTTATTTTGTCATTGCATTTCGCCTCATTTCGTACCATCAGGGGCCAATGACCTAGATGTTAGGCCCTTAAAACAACAAGCATCATCGTCATCGTAGTAGGTTCGTGGAACTAAGAAAGAAGGAAGCAGTAATAGTGTTGACAAATTTGACATAAGAAAAAAAAAACAATCTTCACAAACTTAAGCTTTTCCACCTATCACAACACAACATTTCTTAATAAATTAGTTAGAGTTCGACCCACTAGAGGCTCAACAAAGCCGACGATAGGGACATCCAGCGGGTGAAAATCGAAGTATGTTGTATTACATGAGATCAAGTTCCATGGCGCAGATGGCCTTATAGAAGGCGTGCAGTTTAAGAGGACGGAATAACTGTACCCCCGGTATAATAATAATAATAATAATAATAATAATAATAATAATAATAATAATAATAATAATAATAATACTTGTTACGATGTTTTGTAGCCCGGCGGAGGTGAAAGGAGGTGCTGGGATGAATAGGTCTCAACTTACGAAATTAAAGTTAATTTAAAACTTTAACAAAGGTTATATTTTCTTTTCAAGATCAAGAAATAACAAGTATAACAGGTACTCAGTAGCATATCAACAAATTAAGAATGTACAATTGCAATTTATTAATGGATTTGGGCTTCGAGCCCCCAGACACGCAATCCTTGAGCAATGAGCCCCACTTTGCCTATGTCCAAAGTTCAACAAAGGGGCAGAAAACCCCAATCATACCAAGGAGCACTTGCCCCCAATTACCCAGTTAAGCCTGCTCGAGGCACACAGAAAATACACTTTTAAGAAAGAGCAACCCGCTCTCAAAGTTCAAGCCTATTCAAAGGCCACACCAAACTCCACCTTCAAGCTGCCCTCCGGGCACACAAGAACAGGGGTAAAAATACCCAACCTACTGAGGCCTATTCAGTAAAGAAACAGGATAATTACATGGCCCCAAAATACCAACATGAGTGGAGGCGTAACTTGCACTCCTAACACACCTTTTTAAAACCTACTTGGCGCTAGGCCGCATATGCAAAGGCTAATCCCATACTACGGAGGTGAGACGACAGAAAAACTATATTACATTACGAAGAGAAGGGAAACTGTTATGAAAACGTAGTCACCTCAAAACAAAATGAATGGGAGCTTGAGAGGGTTAGGCACTCTCTATCCCAATTTGTAGTTAAGGAGACAGAATTTATATCAAGTGTCTTTTACATTTTAAAGGAAAGTTACATGATAAAAGTTTCGAACCTGCCCGGAGGGTTAAACTGCTGAGCTAGCGAGAAAAGAAGTTATTAAAAGGCCATTACCTTATGGATGAACTGCTGCCCGAAGAAAGAGGCGCTTCCCGCCCCCTGCTACATGATCACACCAGGATAGATGTTACTGAAGTGGCCCGGAGACCAGAAAATCAGCAGTTTAAATACCCTCGTGGAAGATTCGAGAGCTTTCAAGAATGAGAACCCACACCCCCCTCAATTTTATTGGGTAGCATAAAGCAACACCTCCATATCGGAGAAGACATACGTTATTGGTCAAACATTAATTAGAGAAATTCGGGATTGGCTAAATTCAAAAGAAGCGGAAAGAGAAGGGTTATACTGCCAACCCAAAAAATAACTGAAAGAAATTTAACAAAGAACAAACTTATGACTACAAAATTTCTTCAAAAAAAGTTCCTTCACTTCGCACTAGGGTGCACAATTGTAGTACTTAAGTAGTGCCATCTAGAAGAGAATGTTCACACTTCTTATCACAAAGAAAACAAAACAAATCGAAACAGGCATAGTTCAGAACACTTCAAAATTTACAGTAGAGACATCTTCTGAGAAACCTTAGAATTAACGGCGTGCAAGTGTACCGCCCGGTACAATAATAATAATAATAATAATAATAATAATAATAATAATAATAATAATAATAATAATAATAATAATAATAATAATAATAATCTTCTGTTACAGACATAATCATGGTACAAATATTACAAAATCGAATTGACATTCTTTTGGTACGAAAACAGTGCAATGCTTATCGTAAGTGAGGATATGTTGACAAAGATGTACCCAAAGGAAAGATTCTTGAGAGTTAAACAGCTCTTTATACGTACAACATAATTAAAGAGAATTATTGGAAGCCACAATATAGAATTGTAAATGAACACACACATGGAACAAGACTGAGGTATTGAAGTTATTTTCAGATCATCAGGTACTGCAACAAATATGGCTCCAGAACACTGCAAGTTGTAGTTACTAAATTTCTGAACAATTTACCCTCAGAAATGACACATTGAGAACAAAATATCAACTAAAAATCTATGGATCATAAGAAATAAAATTACAGTTTAAATATTTGCCCATGAATCAAAATTTATCACATATTTATCTATTTTGAATGATGCATTAAGGGATTGTAATGTGTAATATCGTTCTAAACATTTGCAAATATAATGTAGATATCTAATAAATAAATAAAAGCTAGCATGATTCTGCGATTTATTTTTCCTTCCAGTTCTTCGAGGATCCCTTTATTAGCATTTAGGTGAATGGTTTCGGCTGCGTACATAACTAGTGGCTTCAGAAACGTTTCCTAGTTCTATTATTATTATTATTATTATTACTCTTATTATTATTATTATTGTACTTTCTAAATGAACTAGGTCCCGTACAGTATAACACTCATTTAGAACAGATCCCTATTTCAAGTTCACAACACGTCATTCGTTTTGTGTGATGCATGTCTGTGAAAATGACTGATGGAGAAGATTGGTAATTCTGCACCATAAGCGTCCACGTATTAGCAATGTTAATGTAGCAGGGCCCTCACACCAATCCATCACACCGTAAACAACATTTATTTCAAGAGATAGTAAATAATAAAAACAGAACTTCACCTGACAAATTGTGTGGCGTGTGACACGGACAATGATTAACCATATTTAGTGCTCATTAATTCCGCTGTCTCTGGAATAGAACGGATTGAATAAATCTTCCACTCATTTGGCCGTACTCGCCGGCAAGTGACTGACTGTCAAACTGCTTTCGGAATACCAATGGCATTCAGCTTGTCTTTAAACATGTCCATTACTGATTCCGCGAGTAGTTCACAGACAAATCGAGCTGACAACCTACAGTGTTGTGAATAATCGCATCACGTTCCCCGCCTTAACACGCTCACTCGCTCTCGATGAACGAACTGGCAATTTAATAATAATAATAATAATAATAATAATAATAATAATAATAATAATAATAATAATGGATTCACGTCCCGCTAACTACTTTTAAGGTTTTCGGACATGCAGAGGAATTTAGTGCCGCAGGAGTTCTTTTATGTGCTAGTAAATCTACTGACACCTTCAAATTCCACTGGACTGAGCCAGGATCGAACCTGCCAGATTATAGTCAGAAGGCCAGCGCCTCAATCATCTGATCCACGCAGCCCGGCAATAAAATAATAATAATAATAATAATAATAATAATAATAATAATAATAATAATAATAATAATAAAGAGCGCTTGTTTTCTGGAAGGAAGGGTGTGAGTAATCATCTTGTACATTCTATTACAGGAAATTACACACCTCTTAACATACACTCCGATACACTCTTGCCGTTAACATCCAATCCTTTCTCTCGCAGAAGCCATTCTGACCAGTTATTATCAGAATCTGCTTGCTTATGACCTCATGGGTCGTCAGATTTCGTGATCCTCTTCATCAAATGTATTTTCGATATTAGTTCTGTGTTTTTCAGGATCACAAGTGCAGGTCTTTCGAGTTGACACATTATGGTGACTTGCGCATCTGTGAAGATTGAGTCCTACCTGTGATGAATTCTAATACTGAAGACGACACATACACCCAGCGCTTCGGCTATAAAGCCAATCTCTGCATTCGGGAAACGCATAGGTTTGAACCCCACCATCAGTTGTCTTGAGAATTGTTTTATGTGGTTTCGCATTTTTCACTTCCAGGAAAATGCCTGACAATTCCTATTCGCAGTCTACAACCGTTTCCCTCCATCGCATTACCCGGTTTTGTTCACCATCATTCATTTCACCTTCATTAGCTCCTCAACGGAAGTTGGTGTCAGGAAGGGCACCCGGCCGTCAAACTTCCCTTAGTATCGTATCAAGAAACAGGGCTAAGGGGTAGGCATACATTTTATAGGATTTTAGAGTAGAAGAGTGCTGTAATATGTTCCATTAACGTGCCAACAACATGGGAGAATCCATCAGCCACGCTGTACCGTATTGTTGGCTTTACACGAGGCAGGTGGAGATCTGAGTTCTCTTGCTTTTCCGCACTCTAAACTTCACTCATCCTCATGAGTTGCTGCTACGGTGTAGAAAGAATGAGGATAAAATAAATGTGGAACACGGAAATACTCTTCCACAGACTAGTGAAGAAATATCCCGGCTTAAGGCTAGATGCATTTCTTTTCAGACACAGTGTTTACAGTATGAGCTCGCTCTACGGTCTAGGGTTACTGAGACCCTGGGTTCGATTGCTGCCCAGGTCAAGATTTTAGGGCTTGCACCACTCAACCTGAGAAGCTATCTGAAGGTGAGACAGCGTCCCCGACCTGCAAAGCCAAGAATAACGACCGAAGGATTTGTCGCGGTCGCTGGGTAGGCCAGGACGCGTCAGTGCTGTAGTGTCGAAATGGGGAGGGAAACGAATGAAAGACAACAAATTTTATTACTGTCGTTCACATGAATCTGACAATGTTTTACCCAAGATTAGTTGACTTTTAATAATACCGTATATTCATTGTATTATCACATCTGGAACTTACTCTAATATGATATACAGTAGTTTATTCTGGAATGTAGTCCGGCTCCATGGCTAAATAGTTAGCGTGCTGGCCTTTGGTAACAGGGGTCCCGGGTTCGATTTCCCGCAGGATATGGAAATTTAACCATCATTGGTTAATTTCGCCGGCACAGGGACTGGGTGTATGTGTCTTCATCATTTCATCCTCATTCACGACGCGCAGGTCGCCTACAGACGTCAAATCAAAAGACCTGCACCTGACGAGCTTAACATATCCTCGGACACTCCCGGCACTAAAAGCCATACGCCATTTCATTTCATTTTTCTGGAATGTAACTGAAGGTAATGCAACAATAATTATTGAAGGGAAATAATTTAATTTTATCTAGCTTAATGGAGTAATTAAAACGGTTCTTCATCCATAGTAGGAGTGCCCTGTAAAACTCTTATTCGATTAAATAAATAAAAAATAAATTGTATGTGTAAAGAACTGAAGCCACGGATAAGGCTATTTGTGGCTGATATTGTACTATACGGAGTAATAAAAGAGTTGCAAGATTATGAGTAACTGAACAAAAAAGACCTCGATAAACTTGTGATGGTAAACGGAATGAAAAGTTAGGTTGTAAGCTTCACCAAGAGAAAAAGTCCTTTTAGTTTTAATTGGCGAAGTAAATTTACCTCATTTACACCTTCAACCGTAAGTACCTAGGTGTTAATAGAAGTATTCATGTGTATTAATGAGATCATAAATAAATGCTACAGGTCTCTTCATGTAGTATGTAAAAGAGAGAGCGTATAAGTCTCTGGTAAGACCTCAATTAGAGTATGATTCCAGTGTATGGGAACACACCAGGATTTCTTGATACGAGAACTGGGAAATAGCCAAAGATAAGCAGCACGACATGTTGATGATGATAATGCTTGTTGTGTAAAGGGTCCTAACATCTAGGTAATAGCCCCTAATAGAACGAAGTGAGACAAAATATGACAATTTAAAATTTCAGAATTCATCCCCTGACCGGAATTAAAAACTTGATGATGAAAAATGAATGGATGAATATGAATGTGAGATAATCAGCGGATCGAACTCTCAGTATTAAAGTTTACAATGATTCCAAAATCAATCCACTGACTCGAATTAAAAAAAGACGATGAATAATGATTATGAACTTAAAACAATTAGTGGATCCGACTCGCCATGCCCCAACTTTCTAGAAACTAACTTGAAACAGTGGTATAATTTGACGAAATGGCTGCCTCCAAATTACAATCCTAAATCGATGATGCTTGTTGTCTAAACGGGTTCAAAATCCATGTCAATGGCCCCTCATAATGGTACTTATCGCTAATAAAGTAGAACCATGGTATTTCTCATGTAGCGGTACTAATCACAAGTAACGTAGACTCAGGGTGTTCTTCACATTGTGGTACTACTCACAGGTAACGTAGACCTATAGTGTTTCTCACGCAATGGTGCCACTCATAGGTAACGTAGACCTATAGTGTTTCTCACACAATGGTGCCACTCATAGGTGACGTAGACCTATAGTGTTTCTCACATAATGGTGCCACTCATAGGTAACGTAGACCTATAGTGTTTCTCACATAATGGTGCCACTCATAGGTAACGTAGACCTATAGTGTTTCTCACATAATGGTGCCACTCATAGGTAACGTAGACCTATAGTGTTTCTCACATAATGGTGCCACTCATAGGTAACGTAGACCTATAGTGTTTCTCACATAATGGTGCCACTCATAGGTAACGTAGACCTATAGTGTTTCTCACATAATGGTGCCACTCATAGGTAACGTAGACCTATAGTGTTTCTCACATAATGGTGCCACTCATAGGTAACGTAGACCTATAGTGTTTCTCACATAATGGTGCCACTCATAGGTAACGTAGACCTATAGTGTTTCTCACATAATGGTGCCACTCATAGGTAACGTAGACCTATAGTGTTTCTCACATAATGGTGCCACTCATAGGTAACGTAGACCTATAGTGTTTCTCACATAATGGTGCCACTCATAGGTAACGTAGACCTATAGTGTTTCTCACATAATGGTGCCACTCATAGGTAACGTAGACCTATAGTGTTTCTCACGCAATGGTGCCACTCATAGGTAACGTAGACCTATAGTGTTTCTCACACAATGGTGCCACTCATAGGTGACGTAGACCTATAGTGTTTCTCACATAATGGTGCCACTCATGGGTAACGTAGACCTATAGTGTTTCTCACATAATGGTGCCACTCATAGGTAACGTAGACCTATAGTGTTTCTCACATAATGGTGCCACTCATAGGTAACGTAGACCTATAGTATTTCTCACATAATGGTGCCACTCATAGGTAACGTAGACCTATAGTGTTTCTCACATAATGGTGCCACTCATAGGTAACGTAGACCTATAGTGTTTCTCACATAATGGTGCCACTCATACGTAACGTAGACCTATAGTGTTTCTCACATAATGGTGCCACTCATAGGTAACGTAGACCTATAGTGTTTCTCACATAATGGTGCCACTCATAGGTAACGTAGACCTATAGTGTTTCTCACATAATGGTGCCACTCATAGGCAACGCAAACCCAAGGTGTTCCTCACATGCTAGTACTAATCACCGGGACCCGTACTACGTATCCCATGGTGTTTCTCACATAGTCCATACTAATCACCGCCAACGCAGACCCTTGGTGTCGCTCATATAGTGGTACAATTCAAAGGCGACGTCCAGACACGTGTTGTTTTTCGAAACGCAGACCCATGATGTCCATAAACAGATGCTGAAACACCCTAGTGAGGATAGCCTCTTTTTTTGTCCTTAGGGTGTTCCAACTGAACCTGGACATAAGGGAGCCTGCGTCACAGTGGCGGATTTTACTGTACTGTAAACCCATAGTGATCCACATACAGACGCATGGTATTCCTCACATCATGGTAGTAATCGCAAGAAAAGTCTATTAATGGTGTTCTCCGCGTGAAGGTACTAATCACAAGTAATCTCATGGATCAAAATTCAGCATCCCCTGGTCGCCCCTTCTAGCCCCGCCTTACGACACTTAGCGGATACCGTGGGCGTGTTCTTCTTCTGCGTCCTCCGTCCACAGGAGGTTGTATGTTTGGACCGCGAGAGCTATTTTATTTCGCTCAAGTCCGCCACCAAGCCAGGTAGGACCTCCCTATCCCCCACTTAGAACGCGCCACGTGGGAGTATCACCTCTGCTCCTGCTACGCCAGTGTAGTAGGTTCGTGGCACGATTTGTTCTGGGTGATTTCCGACAAGAGAGTAGTGCTCCGAAAATAATGCAAACTTTGAGCTGCGAAGAGTTGCGAGTAAAGTAGAAGATCGGTATGTTCCAAGCTCTCACTGGAGAGATGGTTAATATTTTTAATGTAGGTGACAAATCACATCGCATACACAGTGTTACATGATACGAATGTAATACCAATATAAATGGTCCGTTACTGGACATTATAAATTTTCCAACTAACTCATTCTCCCCCGTGTGCTAGGCCGGGCTCATCAGTTGGTACCTAGCACACCTACCAAGACGCATGGCTAGTGCATACCATGGAGGCCACTGCGTAGGCTATTTGAAGCCACCGGCAGTGCCAATGCACTATGACAGACTTTGTCTCACTACCAAAAATGGATGCCTGCTTGGCCATCAGATGATATAGATGTTGATTCCGATAGGGAAACTGTCCAATAACGGACCATTTATATTGGTATTATAAATTTACTCGTTCGGAACAAGTATTTCAGTTTCCCTATCGGAATCAACATCTATATCACATGATACGAATGTTCCCGTCAAAATTAAAGAAAAAAGTATACAAAACCGCACTTAGTCCTGCAGAGGTATATGGTTGACAAGTACGAAGACCCTATGTTGCAGAAATGAATGTGTTGCGCTGAACTGGGGATGGCGCTAGGAAGGACCACGTCAAGAATGAGCAATGTGCGTGGGAATTTAAAGTAAGGGAAATCTGAGAAGAACTTCAAGAATACCGTCTTCAGTGGTACAGACACGTTATAAGAAAGGAGCCACAAGAGATGCTCCACACAACAAATTATGAGGACACCTGAGTGTCTCCAAAGTACATGGAGAGCAATGATCGGAAAGGATCTGAAGTCAATAATCCGACCCCTGACATGGTACTGGACTGAACATCCTGGAGTATTAGTATGAGGTGGTCCGACCCCGTACAGGAAGAAACAGAGCTACAGGTAGGCAGATAGATAGATGGTAAAAATCTGTGGTACTCTTCATGTTTCATTACAATTTACTGAGCCAATATTTTTAGTGACCCTCTGCTTGTAGTAGTTGCATAGCACACGAGTGGTAATTACTGAGCGATAGCTTCGAGAATGATTCAGATACTGCAGTCTGCATGCCTCTGGCGCCCTCATTCAACATCCTGACGTGTGACGTGAGATATGTCTGCTAGCAAACCAATGATCTCACATTTATGTGACGTACATGAAACTAGTTACACAGAGAAGAAATTCCATGTTTCTTCATGTAGTGTTAGTTATGCCTACGGAGGAATTATTTATTCGTGTAGCTCCATTCATTAGTTCAATAAAGAAAGAAACTACTTTTCCCTTTGAGAAAATCAAATGATCGTAAGTATGTCGGCCATGGCCATTCATCAACAGCTGTTAAATGTCCAGCACCATGGATAAATGGTCATCGAACTGGCCTTTGGTCAATGGGATCCCGGTTTCGATTCCCGGCCGGGTCGGAGATTTTAACCTTCATTGGTTAATTCCGATGGATCGGTGGCTGGGTGTGTGACGTCATCATCATTAGAATTAATAATATTTAGGGCCCCGTCCTCACAAACACCAAGGTCACCTGTGCGGCGTCAACTCGAAAGACCTGCACCAGGTCTCTTCGGACGCTACACGCCATTATTTTAGCTGTTATTTTCAGATGACCACAAGTAATAAGATACAGCCTGCATGGTTATTAGGTAACATTGTCTGGCCATGCATTTATACCTTACATCACAGCCTGCACGCTTGCTAGGTAACATTGTCTGACCATCCACCCATACTTCACATCGTCACAGCCTGCACGGTTGTTAGGTAACATAGTCTGACCATCCATCCATACCTTATATCACAGCCTGCACGGTTGCTACGTGACATTGACTGTCCATCCGTCCATACCTCACATCACAGCCTGCACGGTTGCTAGTTGACCTTGACTGGCTATCCGTCCATACTTTTCTTCTTCTACAAAATTGCTTTACGTCGGGGTTCGAACCCCACTGTCGGATGCCTAAGAAATTATTCGGCCTTATAAGAGAAAAACTGGCTGTTCTGTTGGGAATACAGGTTCTGGACCAAGTAATGTGTCCTCGCTCTGACCTTGGACACGGAAATTGATGTAAAATTATTATTCACTGTGTTCATGCTTTGATAGTATTTCACGGGGAGCACTTAAGTACCTAAACTCTTAACTGGAGTAATCATATTAACGAGATTTTATTCCTTATGTAATGAATTTTATGAGGTGAAATAGTAGCGTTTCCTGGGCCAAACGTTCGGGCGTTGTTATAAATGAAATTAATAGATTAAATATGAGCTCGCACATTTCGCCTCCCGTCCCCCGCTACTACTTCTGTTACCAGATCATTCAGATCACGAAATTAATTAACGTAACAAAAATACCTGGAGAAAAAAGAGAAACTTCGCAGAAAATTACGATTTTCTTTCAAATGCGAAATGTGTACTTTGGCCATTTCAGTCAATTTGCAATTTTAAACTCTAATAATGTAATATTGCAAAAGTTAATCAGATAAAATGAACAAACCTCAGTCGGCAGTTCTGAAAATGGCTGGGCATGATCGGCCACTGTCAGTCACTTGTTTCTTTTCACTATAAGAAATTGATGAAAAACTATTGTTTAATAATTGTTTTACTATGCATTGGATACCCATATTATAACATTCAAACCTCCGAGTTGATTGCGTTCACAATAATACACTCGCTCGGAACTCGGAAACAAAATTCAACACAAAATGTTGGAAACTGAAACAATGCCTTGGTCAGGTTTAGTAATCACGAGACAAGGGGTTTGAGAGCGTATGCGCGCATGCGCTATGTCAGGAAGTGAAGCTGCTGAGTCGTGGAAGAGAGAACCGATGCTAAGGCGTACTGTCAGACTGTTCCGGACTACAGAATATGGAGTAGAACAACGAACGATAACGAAATAAAAACACACTACAATGTAACATACATTTAAACAAATGGAATTTAAAAAATACTATTTTTCTCTCGACATTTTTTGGGCTTTGACACACAACTTACACACCCCGAGAAAACGCCACTGAGGTGCAATCACATTAACGAGATTGTAGACGAAGGTTTCAGATTCCTTCATATGTTTACCGGGGCATTTAAGGGTTGTAGTAAGGATGTAAAAGAGAGGCCGTATAGGTCACGGCTATGATCTCAGAAAATTGTTTCAGTTTATGGAACACTCAGCTGAATTGATTCGATAACTGAAAAAGATCCACAGAAAAGCAGCACGGTTTGTTCTGAGTGATTTCCGGCTGGAGTAGGGAGACGAGCTGTTCGTCTAAGCGGCTGTTAGTGAAGAGATAGCGTGGACTGACAATATATAAATAAGCTTGAATGGTATTTCTAAAAGTGGTAAAGATCATAAATGAAAATCCCACGAACCTGCTACGCAAGCGTAGCAGGGAGAGAGGTGATACTCCCACGTGGCGCGTCCCAGGTGGCGGATAGGGGGGTCCTAACCGGCTTGCCGGCGGACTTGAGGGAAATAAAATACCTCTCGCGGACCAAACACACACCCCCTGTGGGTGGGGAGGCTGACGAAAAATACACCCACGGTATCCCCTGCCTGTCGTGAGAGGTGACTAAAAGGGGCGACCAAGGGATGCTTGGATTAGAACCATGAAACTACTTTTGATTAGTGCCATCACGCGCGGAACACCATCGGCCGCTTTTACTTGCGAGTAGTACCACTCTGTTAGGTACTCTATAGTTTTGTGATTCGTAGCACTCGAGGGGGGTTCAGTGTGGGTTTCCAGTACCCGTGAGTCGTACCCGTGTGAGCGACACCACGCGTCTGGGCGTAGCCTGTGAGTTGTACCACTATACGAGCGACACCGTAGGTATGCGTTACCAGTGATTAGTACCCACTATGTGAGGAACACCTCAGGAATGCCGGCGCCCGTGCTTAGTACACCTAGGTGAGGAACCTCATCGGTTTGCGTTGTCTATGAGTGGCGCCATTGTGTGAGAAACACCATAGGTCTGCATTACATGTACGACGTACAATACTTGTGAGTAGTACCTTAATGTTTGGAACACCGTGAGTTTACGCTACCTTTGATTAGTACCGCAGCTCGAGAAATATCATGGTTCTACTTTACTCGCAACATGTACCATACTGAGGGGCCGTAGACCTGGTTTTTTTGACCCCTTCAGACATCAAGCATAATCGATTCAGGACTGTTCCCTTGGTCAGTAATACTATTATGTATGGCCGTTTTTGAGTCGGATCCACTATTTTTTTGTTTGTTTGTTTCTTGTTTGTTTTTGTTATTTTTTCGGTTCATGTCCATCCATTCATTTTTTATGACCTTTTTATTTATTTTGTTCAGTGGCTTTTTTGAACTTTTTGTTATTTCATTTCGTACCATTAGGGGCCGACGACCTCGATGTTATTCCCCTTTAAACAACAAGCATCATCATGATAATTGAAAATCAATGGGTCAAATTTGGGGGTGGTTATCGTTTATAGGAAGATGAAGTACGGAATGGGATAATTTATCAAGGAAGATAAACGATAAATCTTCAACTTCATTGACATTTAAGAAAAGGCATGGTTAACAAGTGAGAGGGAGTTTGCCACCCATTGAGGTAACAGCCCTAAATGCAGACCACTGCTGATTGATTTGACTGAAATGCCGAAGAGTGAGGCGTCATTTGACTGGAAGGGTATTGGACTATTCACTGTTGTTATTTAGCGTGTTTAAGGGGAGCTTATAAGCTAAATCTCCGCCATGTTATATTTGTGATGGTCATGTTCTTTTTCTCTGTATGTATTTACCTATTGAAACATACTTTTTCAGGCTTCTAGAAGCATACTTTCTCTTTAAATGATGATTTTTTTGAAAACTGTTTGTAAATAATGTTTTAATTTTTTCGTAAGCTAAATTCGTCAGCTTTTCCCTTCAATAATATAAAATATTTATGTTAAATTCGCATGAAAACCTCCGATCTTTTATTCCTACTACTTGCATTGATGAAAAAATCAAATCTCTACTCTTTAAATTTCCTGAGAAAAATGAACATTTGTGTAGGAAACGCCAAGACGGAGAAGAGTGCTCCTGAAGACAAATATTATAGTAACGTACACCAGGCCCATCTTCTGGATCACCTGGGTTGTCTTCGTCTACTCTTCCCCTCTTCTGGATTCGTTTACAATTCCTGGAATCCTTTGAACTGGCTTCAAGTTTTATATCTGATTCTCATTTTTAAATTATCTATTTCACAGCCCGCACCAATCATGTTCGCATGTGGTTCTGTACCCAGTTTTCTCGACACCTTTATCCTACCATTGATCCCCTCATTGAAAGCCAGTACAGCATAATATGCACAAATTAACAATGTCCTTTTCCCGACAAACACTGTTTTTCTCACCCTTGTCCAAATCACATTATGGCATGACTCGTTTAGATTTTGAGTCCTTCCATGCAAGCACTTTCGAATAAGATCGTGTGACTGCAAACAACAAATGAATGCCACACATCGTCTATCAGGATGTCCAACACCTTCCTCAGAATCCACAAACTTCTCAAATTGAAAGAAAATAGCCCAGAAAACTGAAAATTTTCCAGTTCACGGGACAGAAGGAACAAATCCAGAAAGGATCTCTTAAATGTTACGTGGCAATTAAAAGGTCGTTAAATGGCGTTTGAGGTATTATTTAAGCAAAAATTCACTTGAATATTATCAAATGGACTTCCAGCTAAATGTGGTATTTGAACCCAAACTGGCTTACAAACTCCCCTAAGGCCTAAAGACGTCAACGCGGGCGGAGCTGCAGGGACTGCTAGCCCAAGATAAAGAAATAACGCCGTAAGCTAGCTAGCTTTCGGAATGTTGTATTGAGTTAAAGCGGGCGCCTACGTGTACTGTTAGTAAACAGAATTCCCCCTTGTTTACTCTAAATGACGCCCGTATTTGTAATCAGAATTATTCAACCAGATGAAATACACTGAGCGCTCTGTGTATTAAAAGGCATATGTTGCACGTGGCCGGTCGGAGTTCCAAGTTTATCTGTCTGCTGGCAGGTGATGAATGACCAGGAGGGTCCATTGTGTTGCACCCCGCTGCACAGCCACCTTATTTCATTGTCCCTCCCCTGCATGTCCACACCCTTGCCTGTCTCCATTGACATAGACTCCAAGTATATTACACTGTCTCTAATATTCCCATTCAAATCTTCCCCTTGGTCGTATCTGGCTTAAGGGACTGCATTATTCTCTGTAGCAGTTGATCATCTGTCTTCCGGCCTGGATTCTGATATACCCTCCTCCTAAGAGACAGTGGAGATGAGGAATGTGCACGTGTAACTTCTCAAGGCAACAAGTAACCTCGAAAATATTCACTTACTGGAATTATAGCTGTCGGCCTCCGGATCCCAAGGCAGTGGGTTCAAACCCGGCAGAGGTAGTCGGATTTTTGAAGGGCGGAAAAATGTTCATTCGACACTCCATGTTGTACGATGTTGGCATGTAAAAGATCTCTGGTGACACATTTGGTGTTTACCCTACAAAATTCATTAAATATCAGCCATAGAAGCCCAAGAGTGTTTCGGTTTACTCGATCTGCCATCTAGTAAGCCTAGGGTAAAACAGAACGTCGAAATTGACGAGCAGACAGCCAGATGGTGTCAAATTGAAATGTCTGCACACGGTAGCTGAGGCCATACGATTGTTATTATTGTTATTACTGGATGCTTTCTTTCGATCATCAATCCATAGACTGGTTTGATGCAAATCTCCATGCCACTCTATCTTGTCATAAACTTTTCACTTCTACATAACTACTAGTCCTACATCTGCTCTAAACTGTTTCATACCTTGGTCTACCCCTATCATTCCTACCGCCTAAACTTCCCTCAACTGAAGAAGTCCTGGGTGCCTAGATATGTACTATTTTCTATCTCCTCTTCTGGTCATATTTAGCCAAATAACTCCTCACCAACCCTATTTAGTGTCCCTTCATCCGAAATTCGATCTACCCATCTCACCTTCACTATTCTTCTATTACACCACATGCCACAAGCATGCAGGCGAAAGTCTTCAAATTAAGTTCCCGGAAGGAAACTATAATTAGTTTTATCGATTGGAAATGTTAAAAACATTTAAACTATTTAGGCCCTTTCAATAGTGGAATTACTTTTAAATCCTATATGAATTAATATCTATACCAAATCCTATATCAATATTCGAAGTGACCTCATATTTTATTAGAAATTCCTACTTGCTTGTACTAGTCTGCATTTTATGTCCTTACTTCTGCCATCGTTAGTTAATTTACTACCCTAAAAGAAGATCTGGTAAATGAAGTTCTGAATTGGAAACTATGCCTGGAAAAATACTGCTTTTTCCTACAAGAAACACCAGACAGTATTAATAATCTCAAGCTCACCGTTCACCTGTATGGAAGGTATCGCACGTGCAATGCGATCAGGCTAGTTTGGAATGTAATGCGCTACGATGTAACAGCGCCACAGTATTATTGTATGTAAAGATCCACTTCAAAATTAGGAAAAGGAAGTTGTGCTGTTACTAAAACTGACAACAGGGCAAACAACAAGTAACAAGTGGCGAACGGCGATACTGCTTACATTTAGTTCTTGTGTGCATATTCCTGCGCTCAAAGCCAGTCTAGCTCGCAATGTTCAGTTCGACGGAGTGCGTGGCTTATTAAAGACGGGTCTGGGTTCGGGAAAATATATGCATATGCAGACAGCTATATCTGATGACGGTGTAATAATAGAGGGGAATCGGGTAATATGGAATAGTCGGGTAATAAGGAATACTACAATATCTTGCCTGTAAGGTACTGCTCTCAGGTGGAAACTCGTCGAATCACAGTAAAAGTTCTCTTGTTTCGACATGCTCGTGAGTGAGGTTATTGCGTGGAGCAAGGATATTTGTTTTTCATATTTGAAAAGCTTTTGCAGGTAATTCTTTTAAAGCTTGTATTTATTACCAAAACAGAGTTTAGTCCTGGGAAATCCAATGTTACATATTGTACAAGAGTTGCTTATATTGCTACACCAGTATAACTTCCTTGTTGTGCAAAATTTATGGCATGACGAATCCTTTAATTCAAACATGGTGTTTTGGGATAAATGGAATACTACGTATTCCATATTATCCGACGTATATGTAATGTATTCCGTATTTCCCCACTTAATTTTGGATTCGTATGTCAAACTAAATTAGAATGTATAACAGGTTTTATATAAATTAGAAACTGGTAAACATCTTCTATTTAAGTAGCAGGTGTTACGTGATCGGTGATTTTGTTTCAATGGGAAATGTTGTTTTAGTTTCAAAGTAAAGTGAAATTAGAATTAATTGAAATTAATTGCATTAATCCTACTATATTATAACATTTAATTATAGATCTCAATTTCTGCATCTGTGACTTTTGTCACCGAATGAACAAGTGACTGTAAAAAGAAAACTCATGAATAATTAGTATATACAGATTATCATTTAAGTTAATTACCAATTTTATTCTTTCGATTTATTAAAATTTCTGTACGTCCACCTGTAAGAACGTTCCTTAAATGTAACAGAAAAAATTTATTGAAGTTGTATTTTAATTTACATATTATTTACCCTACTATTCCATATTAACCGACTATTCCGTATTACCCACCAAGTGCAACTTTTTGAAAGAAATAATTTTGACGTGAAGATATTAACAGTTTACAATTTAAAAAATATAGATAATCTTGGATAATTATTGGAGTTTTCAAACCATATGTATTTATATTTCGTAACTGATTTCGGTAAGAAGTTATACTGTCAAAAGTAAATGGTATTCCATATTATACGGCTCTCCTATAAATATTGTACAGTGAAAATATTAACTAAACAGGAATTAACAGAAAAAGGTAAAGATGATAGCCATAAGGATGAATTCAACATCAAATAGTTCGACGTCGTGTGAGAGAGTTTATATTGATAAGTTACATGAACTATTTGTGGGGACGTTTGTCCCATCGCATTTTATTCCACACAACGGGATGTTCAGCCTGCGAAGGCTACAACTCGCTCTACAGCAGTGATAGTACGGTTGTCCTTGCACTTGAATGTCTAGGAGTTAAGCCGGCAACTTGTCCGTCCTCATCGTCAAGTGGTTATGCATACCTTCATGGCATTCTAAATGGCAATACGAACAAACTTTTGTCCCTATCAGATACTTTCACAAATGATTTCTATAGCCATTAAAGAGAAATGAGCAAGAAGATCGTCACTAATATATTTGTATGAGATAAGAAATGTTCACCCGCTGGTGTCTACAGAAAGAGGCACCTGTAGTGACGAATATGGCAGACACGAAAGTGCCTTACAGTTCAGTAATAGTGCCTCAAGAAATGAATGTCAGTGTAATATAATATTATTTTTTTGAAAGGACTTTAGGATATATTTACGGAATTCATGCCGGTCCCACAGTCTAGGGTCTGGAGGCCCCAGTTCAATTACCGCCTAGGTGAGGGAATTTTACCTGGACCTGAGGGTTGTGGTTCGATTTCCACTCAGGCTACGTGATTAAAACTGAGGAGATATGGCGACCCCAGTCTAGAAATCCGGCTGAAAGGATTCGTCGCATTAACTGCGTCATCTCGTAACGCATTTATGCCTTTGAGCTGAGCAGAAGTCGCTTGGTAGACCAAGGACCTTCAGGTCTGTAGCACCATTTTGGCGGTTATTATGCAATTCATACTGTATGCATGGGTATCCGGTTCTTTCACTGAATGTTTGGAGGACCTCAGGTTCGGTTCTAGGCTGGGACATGGATTTTAACTGCACATGGCTAGTGAGTGTTTATGTTAGGGCCAAACTTTTACCTTCATTTTAGTTATTTCGCCTTGGACTACAGACAAAAATACAAGAATGCTGAATTTTCTCGAAGAGTTACGAAGAAATTACATAGGGCAGTGGTCCAATATCCGGACAGCTATTATTTCCGGACACTCGTAACGTCTATGAAATAAGAATCAGATGTGTTTTCGAAACAGATAACTAGATGATAGCACCCTCTTGCAGTAGAGTGAATCGGTAGTGAATGACACGAGTCGCGCGCTTCTTGCTCCAGCCAGTATCAAAGGAAACACGGTAAGACGCGCCTCCTATACTTTTTCTTGACTGTATATTTGTTCTGACCTTTCGTTTCACTTAAATTGAGAAAATGTACAACTTGTGAGTAAGAGAATCTGTAGTATTGGAGATGAAAGGTTTAACCAGGCAATGTGTGGGTGGTAATGCGTAGGTCACGGCACGTGAGATCATGGCGCGAATTTTGAATGATGGACAGGCTTGTTCCTATTTCTGCACGCTCGATTATTCTCAGTTCCGGACACTAATACATACCAACTGGTTAATTGTGCGGGTAAAAAAGAGACCACCGACATGTATAAAGACAATTATTAAATATGATTACTCTTTTATGTTTGATAACTTTGGTTCTCAAACAATCAGCTCAACTTAAAGGGGTGCCCAAGATAAGAGGGTATGACGTTTTCTTCACATATCAATACAGTAGTGATGTAGATACAATCTGAGATGATGAAATTACTCAGAAAATGCAAGTTACTATCTGCGTCTGATGGGAAGTAGCGGCAGCTTGTAGCTACGGCAGGAGTAACAGATACTGTATTCATTACAAAAACATTAGTTGTGACAGAAAAATCAGATCCATGTTCATTATTATTAAGCTGTTCATTATGCAGTACTTCTAGTAAATGTATTGCTAAGGCACAGTTGTACTACCACATTAAAACTTCACAAAACTACCTCAGTCCTCAAGAGTCACCACGGACGGAACAGGTAATTTTTGTCAGGCCTGGAGACTTGAGATAGACACATGCGTGGCAGCAATGCTTACCTCCCATATCTCTCACTCCGCAACCATACGACTTCTCTCACTTGCTTCTTATTCTAATGCCAGGTGGAAAAAGGATGATACATTTACAGGCAAAACGCACCCTTAAAGCTATTTCTCTAAGCCCATAATGTATTGAGTTCGCGACGACTAAACACTTATCAGGCAATTTAGTACTTTTAACAGGACAGATTTGACATGACCCTCAGGGCTGACCAGTTTCGGTTATAGAGGGGTGTCAAAGATAGAGGGGAAATGCGGCTCTATCTCAACCCCGTCCTGAAGAATAAAAAAGAATGATAAGGGAAATACATTTTTACGTGTTTTTGATGTATTGACTATTTAAGTGACGTTTCAGAACGAATGGTATCATGGATCCAGTGCGGCCTGTGCCAAATATGGTTTCACGAAGTTTGTGTGGGAACAGCATGAAAGTGTGATTTTGTGTGTGGTAAATGTATTGTAAAACAATATGAAATGTAAATAGTAATGCACCGTGCATATGTTAAGTTGAATAGTGGGGAACAAAACAGTCGTAACTGCCAAAAATATCATGTCCTGAAAATGGCAAATTATGTATCAGTAACGTCCGGATTTAAGAGCATGTGTTCCTATTATCGTATGTTTTCAATTAATTTTTAAAATATAGTTTTTGTGTAAGTATATAATATTATCTACATGTTATTAAACCCACTAGTACCATTAAAGAATATTATATGAAACTGTATATATTTCACTGGTAGAAATATTCACTGCTATTTGCTATATCCAAAAACATCTGAATCGTCCGGATATAGGGCCCCTTACCCTATGATGTTTATTGCAGAAAATAGCATTTCGAGGCAATGTGGTGCTTTTGTATTTCAGATAGGATCCACCATTTACCAGTTATTTAAACTGATTGCGCACATGTGGTACATACCCCTGTAAAATCCACCAGTAGTTCGAAACGGTGAAAAATATCAAAATCTAAAGGACACTTTGAGAGACTCTGTATTTCAAGCTACATTCGTACCAAATTTCAACTCAGACGGTCCAGTAGTTTCAAGCGTATCCTGAACAAACAAACGAACAAGGACTATATCCCATTTTTTATAAATAGATTAATATATTTATGTAAATATCTATCGGTGCTTGCCAAACTTCTTTGAGGAAATGGCACCAGAATAAGCAGGGCTGAGAAGCTCAAGTTGGCAGGTTCGATCCTGGCTCAGTTCGGTGATACCTGAAGGTGCTCAAATACGCCAACCTCGCACCGTTTGATTTACTGGCACGTAAAGTAATTCCTGCGGGACTAAATTCAGGCACCTCGGCGTCTCCATACTTTAACAGTCAAACTTTTATTGAATCTTCTTCACAACGCCTTTCAGTGTCTCTGACCTATCGTCAGTGGCGAAATGGTGATATAAATTGTTTCTCTATCCGATACACAACTGCTTTCAAAGAGTATTAACCTGTTTCATTTAAGAGTAAGGGCTATTTTCATTATGAATTTACCTAGCTCGATATCTGCAGTCACTTAAGTGCGGCCAGTATCCAGTATTCGGGAGATAATGTGTTCGAACCCCGCTGTGGGCAGCCCTGAAGATGGTTTTCCACGGTTTTCCTTTTTCACACCAAGCAAATTCTGGGGCTGTACGTTAATTAAGGCCACGGATGATTCCTTCCCACTCCTAGCCCTTTCCTGTCCCGTCGTCGCCGTAAGACCTATCTGTGTCGGTGCGACGTAAGCAACTTGCAACTTGCATTATGAATTTGAACATCTATGTTGGGTATGTGCGTATTTCGTCTATGAAATATACAGTAGGTGCTCAAGTTTGATATTGTTTTTAATTATTCAGTTAAACAAATATTCAGTTTCAATTTTATCATTGAGAATGTGTTGGGGATCTAATAACTTACGTCTATACATTTATTGATTTTCAAAATATTTAATTTTAAACCTTTTGGATGTTTGTGTAAAACGGTGGGAGAATTTTCAATATTTGGTACTTCATGCTCTGTGTCATGGAGATGTGTAGCACCTGCTGATTGTTCATTCATATGTAGTCGAATCGACGCCAGACGTCCTTAAATTCTGAGGTCAAGTCCTCTTCTAGTTTGTCCAATGTTTTTACAGGTGATTTTATAAACAGCAGTCTGCTTGATTTTATCTAGTGTATTGACTGACGCACGTTGTTTTTGAGAAGCTGATAAATACACCAGTTGACCCGCCAGCGCAGTAAATTCATCATACAAGTATTCCGCATGCACTAGTGATGAATGGGATATCCAATATCTGATTTTCACAAAGGCATTACTGTCTGCAGGTTATTTACGTCAGAATATTAAGAGGTACAATAACTATCGGACAGTCGCTCGCTACCTGTTCCTCAACGCTACCCGTCACATGCTCCTACTTGTCTTCCAACGCTCAGTAGTAGGCTGATATTCGGTACATTATCACTGCCCTTGTTTTCAACGTATGGGCAGTGATTGGTACATTCAGCAACGACGAATGCAGAGACATAATTTTAATCTATGGAGAATCTGGTCGGAATGTAGCTGAACCTCGCAGACAGTGTTCCGCAGGAGTTCTCAACTAGTCACCTACCTTCCATACACGTATTTCGCCGAACAGATTTGCAGCTAACAGCTAACGGATCATTCAACGCACATACAAGGAATTTTTAAGTAGAGTGGAATACCTGTACGTGTATAAATTAATGTGTTATTAAACTTTACTTTCTGCATCTTTGGCATCTTTGCACTCTGTTACAACGCGTGCATAGTAAAATGACTGCTATTGGTTCCACATTCGAAATACAGTACGTTGTAGCACTCCTTTGCAAACCAAAGATTAGGCATCCCGTTTATCACAAGTGAATGTGGGACGCTTATAAGTAGAATGTAAGGGGCTGCAGAACCTCATGGTATTATGTTTGTTAAGGGCTTTGACTATCTGGTATGATACTTTTCGAATGAATGGTATGTTGTAGTACTGCACATCTTGTTTTTTATGTTCATTTTCTCGCATTGATTTTTCTGCTGTTTTCTTCCTGATGTTACTAAGCATTTTATCTATCATATGTAAATTGCATTTGTTTGGCCATTTGCTTTGTGAATTCATTAGGAGTTATGTCCGGCTTCATGGCTAAATGGTTAGCGTGCTAGTGTTTGGTCACAGGGCTCCCGTGTTCGATTCCTGTCAGGGTCTGAATATTAACCATTATTGGTTAATTTCGCTCCCACGGCGGCTGAGTTTATGTGTCTCTTCATCATCATTTCATCCTCATCACGACGCGCAGGTTGCCTACAGGCATCAAATCAAAAGACCTGCACCTAGCGAGCCGAACATGTCCTCGGACAATCCCGACACTTAAAGTCATACACCATTTCATTTCATTTCATTTCGTGAGGAGTTATGTATAGTTGTAGTGGTTTGTGCTGCTTTTCTGTCAATGTTGAATTTGTATGTCTCATCTCTGATAGTGATGGTAAGGTCCAGGAAGTTAATTTATCTGTTAATTTCATGTTTTATTGTGAAATTGGTGTTGCAGTGTAAGTTTTCGTATAGGAGTCATAGTTTGTCGAGTTCTTCTTAACTCCCATTGAAGAGGATTTTTATGTCATCCACAAATTGTGACTAGTAACAGATTTAATTATTTATAAAGAAGTAATTCACGGACAGGACCTAAACATAACATGGTTATGTTTAACATAATAATAATAATAATAATAATAATAATAATAATAATAATAATAATATACAAATAAGAGTAGGGATATGAACAACACATTGTGTGGTTCTTTCAGCAATATTAACAGCATTGTTCTATCGTATCCTGGAAGTGCGAGACGAGTTTCTTGTGTGACTAAAATGGTGTCTAGTTTTGTATCCCCCACCTGTTGTGACTCTACAGCAGCTCATACAGGTTGTACTACCTGTGCTGCTCTGCTCGTGGGGATTAATTCATTCCCCTGGCTGTCATCCTTATCGCGACAGCTCTGATATCGATCACAGGTCGTAACTTAGAACTGCCTCCTGCCAGGCTGCAGCACACAATACATTCCCTTCACGGTGAACCGTGCGGAAAATGGAGGAAATGTACTCATGTTTCCTACATGCTCCGTGATGTCTGCGCCATTTACCATCCCTCGCGTGATAGCTCGTGTGTGTTCACCAGTGATGGATTAACGGAGCCCACTAGTCCACCAATTGTTGGAACCATTGTTGCTTTGATAGGTTAGATTGCAGACGAATTTTGTTAGTATGACGTCTAGCCCGGTTTTTCTTAATGTAGCGAGAGTACCATAACTTGGCCGGGCTCCTAATATTTACATAAATCTCATAGCAGAACTGTTTTCCGGACTGTAATATACTTGCTATTCCCTTCAGTATGTTTAAATTGTAAGCTTTAAACGCCTAAACATCTGGATTATATTATTATTATTATTACTATTATTATTATTATTACGGGGTTACGCGTGGACCAGCAGAGGTAAAAGAAGGTGCCGTGGTGAATGGGTCTAACTACAATGTCACGAGTTGATTTAAAATTTTAGCAAAGGTTATATTTTTAAAGAAACAACAAACTTTAACAACGTTTCACTTAGTGAGATAACAATGACATAGAAATTTAAAAACAAGACTTAGAAAGATCCAAGATTTCAGAATTTGCACGCTCTGTGGCTATAAGCCCCTCGTTTTACAATTTTTGTGTTCCTAGCTCAAAATTACAGAAGAGTTCAAATTTATACCAGGGCAGAAATCCCTCAATACGTGGAGCGCTGGCTCCCAACTCACAATATCAAGCCTTCAAAAGGCATTCAGTAATCTTACTTTGAAAAAGAGCTAACAGGCTCTCAGATTTCAAGCCTATTCAAGGCAACACCAAAAATATCTTACACCTTTTGGCCTTCCATGGCCCAGCTCACAAATTGAAAAAGGGGTACCTCGTACCCAACCTATAGGGCCTTCGTGTAAAAGAAATGACAGTTAAATAAATGGCCCAAACATGAAAGGAGGCGAATGCTTGCACTCCTAGACATGAATTCTTAGAACCTAAAGGGCACTAGGCTGATGAAACAGGGACTATTCCCAAATATGGAGGTGACTCGTATAAGAATAATTAAGATTTTACTAAAAGGAAGAAAACCAGTTACAAAACATAGTCACCTCAAACCAACATGAAGGGGAACTCGGGAGGGTACATCACTCTCTGTCCCCGGAAAGATATTATGCAGTTATTACATAAGCCGGCAGAAATTACATTTTCAGAAAGTGGGTGACATAGTTAACGTTTCGGACCTCTCCCTCGGTTTAAATTGCAGAGCTAGCAAGAAATAAAGATGTTAATTGAAGAACTACTGCCTGATGAAAGAGGCACTTCCCGCCTCCTGCTTCACACAAACACTTAGTTAGATGACGATCAAATGGCCAAGAGACGTAAAAATCCGCAGTTTATAAACCCTCCGGGAAAGTTCGAGAACTTTCATGAATAATCAAGACACACCCACAGGGTTTTATTCGTTAACATCAAAAGTGATACTCAGAATAGAGGAAGAAGCCTGTGATAGGCGGAAAATTAATTACAGAAATTTATGATTGGCTAAATTCAAAACTGGCGGAAAGAAAACATCAATATTGCCAACCCAAAAATGAATGAACATAATTTAGAAGAAAACAACAACTTATGAATACAAAACTCCTTCAAATCAAAGTTCTTTCACTTCGCACGAGGGTACATGATCGTAGTTTTTTAGCAGTGACATCTGTTGAAAAAAGTCCCAACATGTAGTATTTTATACAGTACATGAAACTTCAAAATAACCAAATTTCATTAGATTTCTGTAGTGACATCTTCTGAGTAACGGTTCAATTAGGTGTAGTTTCAAGCTCACGATTTCTCCAGAAGAGGAGTTCTTTTAGGTGCAAGATTTAAATGAGTGGCGTAGAGGTGTACCTCCCTGTACAATTATTATTATTATTATTATTATTATTATTATTATTATTATTATTATTATTATTATTATTATTATTATTATTATTATACCTGGCGGTACACCTCCACATCGTTAATTCAAACATTGCGCCAGTTGAGACTCCTCTGCTGGAGAAAGCCTGAACTTTAACAACCATATTAATTCTAAGGTTTCTCAGAAGATGTCTCTACTGTAAATGTTGAAGTGTTCTGAACTATGCCTGTTCCGATGTGTATTTGTTTGCCCTGCAGTAAGAAATTTGAACATTCTCTAACAGATGTCTCTACCAAAACTGATAACGCTCTCTGGTGTAAAGGAATGAACTGTCCGGAAGAACTTTTACATTCATAAGTTTTGTTTTTGCTAAATTTTGTTCTGTGGTTTGAGAGTTGGCAATATAATCCTTTCTTTCCGCTTCTTTTGAATGTAGCCAATAAAAAATTTCTGTAATTAATTTTCCACCAATCCTAGGTGTCTTCTTCAGTTTTGACTTGTAATCTTTAGCCGACCAATAAAATTTTGTGGGCGGGTTGTAATCATTCATGAAACGTCTCGAATTTTCCGCGAGGGTATATAAACTTCTGATTTTCTTGTCTCCTGGCCACTTCAGTAACATCTATCCTAGTGTGATTATGTAGCAGGGGGCGGGAAGCGCCTCTTTCTTCGGGCAGCAGTTCATCCATAAGGTAATGGCCTTTTAATAACTTCTTTGCTCGCTAGCTCAGCAGTTTAACCCTCGGGGCAGGTTCGAAACTTTTATCATGTAATTTTCCTTTAAAATGTAAAAGACACTTGGTATAGAATTCTATCTCTTTAACTAAAAATTGTGATAGAGTGCGCCTAACCCTCTCGAGCTCCCACTCATAGTGTTTTGAGGTGACTACGTTTTCATAACAGTTTCCCTTCTCTTTGTAATGTAATAAAGTTTTCCTATCGTGTCACCTCCGTAGTATGGGATTAGCCCTTGCATAAGCGGCCTAGTGCCAAATAGGTTTTAAAAATGTGTGTTAGGAGTGCAAGTTACGCCTCCACTCAAGTTGGTATTTTGGGGCCACGTCATTGTCCTGTTTCTTTAGTGAATAGGCCTCAGTAGGTTGGGTATTTTTACCCCTGTTCTTGTGTGCCTGGAGGGCAGCTTGAAGGTTGAGTTTGGTGTGGCCTTTGAATAGGCTTGAACTTTGAGAGCGGGTTGCTCTTTCTTAAATTTGGTTTCTGTGTGCCTCGAGCAGGCTTAACTGGGTAATTGGGAGCTAGTGCTCCTTGGTATGATTGGGGTTTTCTGCCCCTTTGTTGAACCTTATACGTAGGTAAAGTTGGGCTCATTGCTCAAGGATTGTGTGTCTGGGGGCTCGAAGCCCAAGTCCATTAACAAATTGTAATTGTACATTCTTAGTTTGTTGATATGCTACTGAGTGCCTGTCATACTTGTTATTTCTTGATCTTGAAAAGAAAATATAACCTTTGTTAAATTTAAAATTAACTTTAATTTCGTAAGTTGAGACCTATTCATCCCAGCACCTTCTTTCACCTCTGCTGTTCCACAGATACCTCGGAACAATTATTATTATTATTATTATTATTATTATTATTATTATTATTATTATTATTATTATTATTATTATTATTATTATTATTATTATTATTATTATTATTATAACCGTGTTTTTGTGGTAGGTAGAGGTGAAAGAAGGTGCGGGAGGTGAACAGGTCTCAGGCTACGAAATTAAAGTGAATTTAAAATTTAACAAGGTTATATTATTTTTTCAAAATTAAGAAATAACACGAATGGCAGGTACAGAGTAGCAAGGTAACAAATTACAAATACAGTATTCACAAGATTTGGGCTTCGAGCCCCTAACTCACAATTCTTGGGCAATCAGGCCAACCTTACTCCAAAATAAGTTTTAACCGAGGGGCAGAAAACCCCATTCATGCTCAGGAGCAATTGCTCCAAATTACCCAGAAAAGCCTCCTCGAGGCATACAACACTCAATTTTAAAAAAAGAGCCACTCGCTCTCAACCTTAAGCCTATCAAAGGCCACACCAAACTCCACCTTCAAGTTGTCCTCTAGGGACATATACACAGGGGTGACATACCCAACCTACTGAGGTCTATTAAGTGAGAAAAAGGTTAATTACTTGACCTCTAAAATAACAATTGAGAGGAGGCGATCTGCACTCCTAATACACTGTTTAAAACCTACTTGGCACTAGGCCGTTAATGCAAGGGCTAATCTCATACTAAAGAGGTGACTTTTAGAAGGAAACAATTTACGTTACATTAGAAGGGAAGAACGGTTGTGAAAATAAGTTCACCTCAATGCAATATGAGTGGGAGATCGAGAGCGTTAAGCACTCTCTATCCCAATATGTAGTTTTGAAAGAGAATAGAGGCTAAGAGTCTTTACATTTTAGGGAATGTTACATGGTAGAAACGCTTCGGACCCGCCCCGAGAGTTAAACTGCTGAGCTAGCAAGAAAAGAAGTTATTAAAAGGCCATTACCTTGGTGTTGAACTGCTCCCCGAAGAAAGAGGCGCTTCCCGCCCCCTGCTATGTACTTTACACACTGAAAGATGGTACTGAAGTGGCACCGAGACCCGAAAATCAGCAGTTTATATACTCTCGCGGAAAGTTCGAGGCGTTTTTGGAATGAGAACACCCTCCCACAAGGATTTTATTGGTTCATCAAGAAACCCCCTACACAATACGAAGAAGAAACATATTATTGGTTGAAAATTAATTCGAGAAATTCGGGATTGGCTAAATTCAAAACAAGGGGAAAGAAAGGGTTAATATTGCCAACTTAAACAATGACTGAAAGAAATTTAGCAAAGAACAAACTTTTGAAATTAAATTTTCTCAACAAAAACAGTTCTTTCACTTCGCACTAGGGTGCACCGTTGTAGTTCTTCAGTAGTGTCCTCTAGAAGAGAATGTTCACACTTCTTACTACAAGCAAAACAAAAATACATCGAAAACAACACAGTTCAGAAACTTCAAAATTTCCAAGTAGTGGCATCTTCAGGGTATCTTGAAAATTAATACATAAGACAAAGTTCAGACTTCTCCCAGTAGGGGAGTTTCAACTGGCGCAAAGTTTAAATAAGCGGCGTGGAGGTGTACCGCCCGGTACAGACCTCCCCCCCCCCCCAAAAAGTTCCTCCAAGGGGGTAACACGGAAGAACATACACTTTTGTTTGAAAACAAGGTCCAAGTTATGATGTTGCTATGGAGATTAATTGCAGAAGCATTTATCAAAATAGTGAAAATTTGATTTGATCCAGTTTCAAAAATTCTCGTAGTAACTGCTGAAGTAATGTCTTTATGTTTGTAGAAGTTGAATTCAGAAGAAAAACTTTAATACTTGAAAGTGAAGAAAAATTTTCAAAGTCCACCAAATATTGCTGTTGAATTCCCAAGTGTAGTAATTGCTGATAGTAAATGTCCATGTAGTTGATTAAATATTTCGATGTTGATTAAGTTGGATGGCCAGACCGGCCGTTGCAGCTTGCGTCCAAAGGAGGCCGCCCGGGCCCCTCAAGTACCCTGAGATACCGCTCGCCCGCACTATGAGGGGAGCAGAGGTGTTGAAGCACGCCGCGCCCGCGGTGAACATATACAGGCTGCGGGCCAGTAGCAGGTCGTGCGCCACACATCAGCCTTGGCCGGGAGGAGAGCTCCGGCTCGCCGTGCGCATTTCGTCCTCGCTGGGGTCGAGGGGGCCCTTCCTCTATCCCAGTCGCGGCACAGCGCCACGCGGCTGCGGGGGCACTGAAACATTAAAGCTAGGCGGCAGAATTTTGTTGGACCATCATCTTTTTTGAGGGCACAGGCTTTGTGGAGAGGTTGAGGGGCCAGCGGCGCGCAGATATCCATGGCATTTTATAAAAGCAAGCCACAGTGTGTGTGGAGCAGGAGACGGGAGCGTGGTAATGGCCGTGGTAAGGACAGAATGGCAGTTTAACGGTTCGGGACGGGTTTTACAAAAATGCTTACATATAAAACAAAATATTATAGAAGGGGCAGAATGCCTTAAAGGTGAAAACTCAAAAAAAAAAAATAACCTTCATATTCCTTTCAAAATAATATGAAGCAAGTTAACACAGAAATTACACCCGGGACAGGTGAACCCTAAATATCCTCTCGGTGACTGGATTGCTTAATAACAACGTAACCGGCGTAAGGAAATCAAGAATGACACACGGCCCATGAAATCTGGGAGCAAGCTTGCCGGCGGGAACAAAATTCTTGACCATCAGTTGGTCGCCTACCTTCAAATTGGTGGGTCTCCGTCCACGATCATATCTTTCCCTAACCTTTTCATGAGACACCTTAAGATTGGCTTTAGCTTTCTTCCAAAGATCTTTGATATTATCCGGATCTATTGTCTCAGGTAGAATGTCACTCAGAGACCAGAGGTTAGAGAGCGGCGTGTTGGGAACAAACTTGAACATCCAAGAGGCTGGAGTAAATTTATGTGATTCATGAACCGCCGAATTCAAAGCAAAAGCTAACCAATGCAGGGACGTGTCCCACCTGGAATGATCTTCATGATGATAGGCAATAAGCGCGGACCTGAGATTACGGTTAACCCGTTCAGCCAGAGATGGTTGAGGATAATAAGCAGAAGTAGTTACATGAGAGATGGACAAGTCAAAACAGAATTTACGAAAAAGATTTGATGTGAACGCCTTAGCATTATCAGACACAATATATTGGCACGGACCAAAAGAAGCAAAAATAGAATTTAGGCAAGTAATGGTGGACTGAGCGGTAGCCAGCTTAGTCGGAAATAACCAGGAAAATCTTGTAAAACCATCTACGCATACAAAGATGAACTTGTTAGCATTTCCCTTCGACTGGGGGAAGGGTCCTACATAATCAATATACAGGCGTTCCATGGGGCGCGACGCTTGATGAGAAGACAAAAGGCCTACCTTGGTGGACATGGTAGGTTTACTAAGCAAACAGGATTTACAAGCCTTTACTAGTTCACGGATTTCACCGTCCATACCCTTCCAGATGAACATTTCACGAATCTTCTCACGAGTTTTAAAGATGCCTAGATGCCCTCCTAATGGGGTCTCATGATAATACTTGAAGATCATAGGTACAAGAACAGCTGGAACGACAACTTTCATCATCTTATCCTGCCTTGAAGGGCAACATAAAACACCATTCCTCAGAACGTAAGGGACGACATGTTCCCCAGAAGAAAGGGTTTCCATTATCGGAGCCAGCGTCGGATCTTCACGTTGGTATTTCTCGATATCCCTAAAGAGCATGGGAGCATCTGTTAAGATGGCATTAACATCAGATAGTATGGAATCGGGAGGTGATGAACTGTCGACCCGTTCATGGGTCTCGACGTCGTTGGAAAACATACGGCTGAGTCCATCAGCGACAACATTTTCGGTACCTCGGATATGCCTGACATCGAATTGGAAGACAGAAATACGGATGGCCCAACGGGCTATACGACCAGTACGACGCGGCCTACCTAAGACCCAGCTTAAAGCTTGATTATCTGTCTCCAGGTCGAATTTGACATGTTCCAGATAGAGACGGAACTTTTCTAAGGCAAATAAGACTGCCAAACCTTCGAGCTCATAGATGGAATACTTGGCTTCTTGAGCCGATAGAGTCCTAGATGCATAGGCGATGGGTCGCCTCCCTAGTTCAGTCTCTTGAAGAAGGACTGCCGCTACTCCTGACGACGACGCGTCAGTTTGGACGATGAATTTCTTTGAGAAATCAGGCATAGCAAGGACAGGGGCATTACAGAGAGCTAATTTAAGATCTTCAAAAGCGGCTTGTTGAGAAGGTCCCCACGCGAATTTGATGCCTTTCCTACGAAGAAGGTTTAAGGGCGCCGCTCTATTAGCGAAGTTAGGAATAAACTTCCTGAAGAAATTCACCATACCAATGAACCTGGCGATACCTTTGATGTTCTTGGGAGGTTTAAAATCACGGATGGCCTGTGTTCTAGAATGATCGACGGCAACACCATCAGGTGACACAATATGCCCTAGGAATGACATAGAGGGCTTAGCAAAGGCAACCTTGGACAACTTGACAGTTAACCCAGCCTTACGAAGGCGATTGAGAACTTCTCGCAGATGATCTAGATGTTCTTCAAAGGTCTCCGAAAATACGACGACATCATCCAAGTAGTGATACAAGAACTCAAATTTGATGTCGGAGAAGACCCTATCTAGCAGCCTAGTGAGTACAGCTGCTCCCGTGGGGAGCACGAAAGGCACGCGGTTATATTCATACAAATTCCAATCCATGGCAAACGCTGTAAGATGTTTAGACTCTTCGGCCAGGGGAATTTGGTTGTAGGCCTGATTCAAATCCAAGATGGTGAAGAACTTGGCCTTACGGAACCATGAAAAACAAGAATGAAGGTCGGGAAGGGGCACAGATTGTAACACCACCTTCCGATTGAGAGCCCTATAATCAATGACAGGCCTGAAGCCCCCTTGGGGTTTCGGGACTAGAAAAATAGGCGAAGAATACGCCGACTTAGAGGGCCTAATAATACCATCCTTCAACATCTGATCGATGATTTCTTTCAGAGCCTTCATTTTAGGTGGAGATAGCCTATAAGGTGGAAAACGGACAAGAATCGAATCCGTGACCTCAATTTTGTATTCAATAAGGTCAGTAACACCAAGAGTATCAGAGAACACCTCTGGAAACGACTGACACAACTTACGAATACTATCAGCCTGCTCCTCAGGTAGATGTCTAAGGTCTAACAACATCTCATCCTGGGTAGGCGAAATAGATGAACATGACGCAGAATTACATTTTAACAAGGGGATTTTACAATTGGAAGCAAATTTGAACGTGCACGACTTACTCTGAAGATCGAGCACAAGACCAGTGTGAGAAATGAAGTCCGCTCCCAATATGATGGGACAAGACAAGTGCTTAGCCACAAACAATTTGATTTTCCATGTAAATTTAAAAATACGAATTTTGACCTGTAAAGAACCTAGAAATTCTAATGGAGAAGAATTAGCCGAAACATATTGAACAGTAGATGAGCCATAGTCAGGTAGTTTACAAACAGACTTCAATTCTGAATACCATTGGTCAGAGATAATAGAACAAACACTGCCTGAATCTAATAGGGCTGTTATAGGCTCATTATTTAACTCAATTTTAAGAAAAGGAACAGGTGCGGGGTATCCGCCGCAATCCTAAGACACTCTTTGGGGCATTCAAAAGATGGATTTGCAAATGGAACGTTCCCTGAAGTTTCGATCTGTTTACCAGGGGCTGAGCCTCTGAAAGATGGATTAGTCGACTCAGCCGAAGCCGCTAGTCACTTATTATTAGTGACATTGGTGTAAGTTGCACCAGAAGTTGAACAGGAGGGGATGCTATTTGAATTTGGGCAATTCTTAGCGATATGTGAGAAAGCCCCACATTTAAAACAGCCTTGTGATGAGCCAGCTCCATTATTTGCCCTACTAGATTTGATCAATGGACACTTGTTGCGAAGATGGTCAGGCGACCCGCAAGCATAACATTTACGGGGTGTGACTGGTCGGCGAGGTAGAGGCCGAGGATTACTAAACGAAGGAGGGGGTTCTTTCGCGACACGCAACGAATCGGCGTATCTAACTCCTTCCGCTGAGACGGCCAATGCTTCAAGTTCAGAGAAGGTTTGCGGACACGCCGCGAAACACAAATATGACCTATAGGATGGTTAAATGCCTTCCACCATAGCCTGTATGATCTGATCTTCAGGAAAATGAAGAGCAAAAACCCTAGTATAAAACTTAATGTCTTGTATGAAATCAGCCAGATTTTCATCCAATCTCTGTACTCGATAATAGTACTTCTGAATCAGAGATGACCTCGCACGGGCAGGAATAAAATTTGCAAGCAAGTGTGCGTGAAAATCTTCAATAGATGACTGTTCAGCTATGGCTCTTACTATTTTGTCAGAGAGAATACCAATTGCATAAGGATAGATGATTTGCAAAATTTGGCATGGAGAAAGAGAAAAAACAAGGGCATGATCCTGAAATTCAACTAAAAACATTAAGAAAGAAATAACTTCACTGGTGGTGTTGACAGAAAACTTCGAGATACCTCTGAGCAACATTGCCAATGGATGAGGCAAACTGCTGAACCCAGGTGACATCGTCGGTAAAGGTTTAAGTGGCAAAGAAGCTAATTCAGAACGTACATTATTCAATGAGTTACGGCGTTCAGACTCGTTGTCCAATGGGGCAGAGATAGTTTGAGCAGCAACGGTAATCCTATTGACTTCTCCCTTAGGAGGCTCTTCCTCACTACCTACATTCACCGTGGTGGGTTGATCGATTTTGGGTGGAACTTCCCCAGTTAACAATTGAGTTACCTTATTAGATAATTCAGAAATATTTTCAAGCACCGTACTAGCCTCCTTCCTCTGAACGTCATTCAACTTTAGAAACAACAGATCGTTAAATCTATTTGAAAAATGAAATAGCCTGGCTTGCACACGCTTAATTTGATTAGGAGAAGGATCATTTTCATCAAAAAAACTAACTACAGATGCTAGCCCAGTAATATTCTCGATGATCGTGGAGAGAGAGTCGTCAATTTCTTTGTCTCCCAAAGTGGGGATGGAAATGGGCAAATCAAGGGACTCTCTAAGCTTGTTTGTGTCTACTGCAACCGTGCCTCCAGATTGCACATTTCTAATACTCAATTCATAGATCAACTCCTCCTTGCGCAAATAGTTAAGATGGAGGACATCGCGAGGGCCGGGCATGATGACAAAACAATTTTGAAAAAGGAAAATTTAAAAATTCCAGCAACTGAGAAAATTGTTAGAGTTGGAATCAAAACAATGTTTAGCCGTCAAAAGGGGCTAAATTGAGACCCATTCAACCACGCTCTGCTACCACTTGTTACCGTGTTTTTGTGGTAGGTAGAGGTGAAAGAAGGTGCGGGGGGTGAACAGGTCTCAGGCTACGAAATTAAAGTGAATTTAAAATTTAACAAGGTTATATATTTTTTTTTCAAAATTAAGAAATAACACGAATGGCAGGTACAGAGTAGCAAGGTAACAAATTACAAATACAGTATTCACAAGATTTGGGCTTCGAGCCCCTAACTCACAATTCTTGGGCAATCAGGCCAACCTTACTCCAAAATAAGTTTTAACAGAGGGGCAGAAAACCCCATTCATGCTCAGGAGCACTTGCTCCAAATTACCCAGAAAAGCCTCCTCGAGGCATACAACACTCTATTTTCAAAAAAGAGCCACTTGCTCTCAACCTTAAGCCTATCAAAGGCCACACCAAACTCCACCTTCAAGTTGTCCTCTAAGGACATATACACAGGGGTGACATACCCAACCTACTGAGGTCTATTAAGTGAGAAAAAGGTTAATTACTTGACCTCTAAAATAACAATTGAGAGGAGGCGATCTGCACTCCTAATACACTGTTTAAAACCTACTTGGCACTAGGCCGTTAATGCAAGGGCTAATCCCATACTAAAGAGGTGACTTTTAGAAGGAAACAATTTACGTTACATTAGAAGGGAAGAACGGTTGTGAAAATAAGTTCACCTCAATGCAATATGAGTGGGAGATCGAGAGGGTTAAGCACTCTCTATTCCAATATGTAGTTTTGAAAGAGAATAGAGGCTAAGAGTCTTTACATTTTAGGGAATGTTACATGGTAGAAACGCTTCAGACCCGCCCCGAGAGTTAAACTGCTGAGCTAGCAAGAAAAGAAGTTATTAAAAGGCCATTACCTTGGTGTTGAACTGCTCCCCGAAGAAAGAAGCGCTTCCCGCCCCCTGCTATGTACTTTACACACTGAAAGATGGTACTGAAGTGGCACCGAGACCCGAAAATCAGCAGTTTATATACTCTCGCGGAAAGTTCGAGGCGTTTTTGTTATGAGAACACCCTCCCACAAGGATTTTATTGGTTCATCAAGAAACCCCCTACACAATACGAAGAAGAAACATATTATTGGTTGAAAATTAATTCGAGAAATTCGGGATTGGCTAAATTCAAAACAAGGGGAAAGAAAGGGTTAATATTGCCAACTTAAACAATGACTGAAAGAAATTTAGCAAAGAACAAACTTTTGAAATTAAATTTTCTCAACAAAAACAGTTCTTTCACTTCGCACTAGGGTGCACCGTTGTAGTTCTTCAGTAGTGTCCTCTAGAAGAGAATGTTCACACTTCTTACTACAAGCAAAACAAAAGTACATCGAAAACAACACAGTTCAGAAACTTCAAAATTTCCAAGTAGTGGTATCTTCAGGGTAACTTGAAAATTAATACATAAGACAAAGTTCAGACTTCTCCCAGTAGGGGAGTTTCAACTGGCGCAAAGTTTAAATAAGCGGCGTGGAGGTGTACCGCCCGGTATTATTATTATTATTATTATTATTATTATTATTATTATTATTATTATTATTATTATTATTATTATTATTATTATTATCTTATAGCAAGTCTTTACTCGTCGTTGAAAACTTACTTTTCGTAATTGCAGAAGTAGTTCAAAGTAGCGGAGATAAATGTCAGTATAACAGATAAAGCACACCTCTACATATCAACAATGGCTTTACATTGTCTTATAGGTTTAAGGGGCTTTACACAATTATTACATTTTGTCTCAGTTATTGCGGGTTTACCAGAATTCGACAATATTTCGCCATCAGCTTATTTATATTTTATGATATGTATTGTGGTTTTATAGTTTTTACAGGCACTGGTAATTTTCTAAATCCGAAGTATTTTCGCTACGCGTACCGTCATTGTAAGTTCGGTATTTTCACAATTATGAGTGATGAAATCAGAAAGATGGCGCCTTTGTATTGTACTTCATCATCAACAGAGTGAAGAAATCAGAAAGATGGCGCCGTTGTATTGTACTTCATCATCAACAGAGTGAACTAGCATAAATGAAAAAAAAAAAAAGATTGTGAACGTCTGCAAGCTGAGTACTCGCCGACTAGAAATGAAAAGAAAATATGCTGATACCGATAAGTGCATTTTTCGCATCGTCGAAAATTACGAGAAATGTAGGGGGGAAGGGCTCATTCTTTACTATCTCCGGGCATTCCTCGAAGCCCACAGAAAAGTAAGAGAAATTTGCTATGTAGCTAACTATATGATTGTTGAAGTTAGATGTTTTCAATCCGCTGGTGGCTAATGCGCCTTTGACACACCTCTACTACTACTCAAAAGTTCCATTCCTCACCAGAAGGGAAGGCGGGCCTCTTAGTGGATTACGTCCTCTTTCAGGCGATGACATACGGAACAGTGATTTGTGATATGGAGAAAGGTGAGGTGGGTGTGGCCGTGGCCTATACTAAGAATTGTCCCAGCATTCGCTTCAGTGGAGGAAAATAGAAAACCACGGGAACCATGGCCACCCCGTCTCAATGCTCGCCAGCCGTTGAGACACCACTGTCAGCCTCCTTTGTAGGACAATGCAGTGACGGTGCACTAGGGGAGATATATTGCTCCACTTGTATAAATGCCTGCCTTTCGATTTTATGTCAATTTTTGAGTTCCTTTCCGTTTACACGGTCTCGGGTTCGATTCCTTGCCGGATCAGGGATTTTAATCGCGTTCGATTAATGCTTCTGTTTCGGGGACTGAGTGCTTTTTGTTTGTTCCAACACTCTCGTCTTCGTATTCAGAAAACACATCACACTTCCAACCATAAAAGTAACACGCAATAATGATTACATCCCCATATAGGGTTGGAGTCGGGAATGGCATCCGGTCGTAAAATAAGGAAAATACGCATGTGTGACACAGTTCACACACGCGACGCCACAGATCTGGGAAAAGCGGAAGAAGAAGACGAAAGCATAATTTGATTTCATCGATTCGAATATTGAAGTAGCCTACTAAAGTATAAATATATAATTAATTTTATCCGATGATGAAATCAAAGTATTGTTACCTTATGATTGTTCATTTATTATGTTGAAAATTCACTTCTAATAGTAACCACCTCAATCCTCTGCCCTGATTTGCTTGTTTCAGTTCTGGTGGTCTGTCGCTTTAAGGCTAGTCTCGTTGAATGATTTCTCCACCAGGGGCTGCTGGTGGTTCTCCTATCTGACAGGCCGTCTTTTCTCTACGACAGCCTTCTCGAGGCTTTTTCTTCTGGCGATGTTTCTCAAGTACCGTAGGTAAGCCTGGCTGCCTTGTTCTTCCATTATGGTCGTTTTGGTGCGGTGTTCTGTTGAGTTGGTAAGTCCATATCTCAAAGCTTTCTATTTTCCTCTAATCTACTTGTTTTATTGCCCAGGTCCAAGCTGTATAGAAGGTAATGGGGGATATGAGGGAATGACCAGTTTCGTGTTCATTTAAATGTCCGACCCTTCCATATCCTGCTCAGCATTTTGGTGGCTACCACGGCCATTCTTCTCCTTATTTCGTTGTAACATTTCCCTGTTTTTGAAATCCTGAAGCATATACATACAGATTTCTGAACCGCATCGAAACCTTGACTTTCTGTGTGTCGACTATCAACACCTTTGTCTTCCTGGCCATACTCCCTCCCAGTCAAACTCAGCTCCTCCAAGGGGTTCTGCATTTTGGGATTGAAGTTTAATTAAGCCTTTAATTCGGAATTTAAAGGATATCGTCGTCATTATCATCACCATCAACGGTTCTCTGCCTATCAACAGGTGTTTGCATGCATCTTCCAAGCTTATCTGTCTTCGTGAGATCGACGCAGGTGATAAACGGGATGAAATGTCAGGTCGGAAGTTTCACGAAAAGGAAAAAAGTTAATTATTATTTTGATGGGGTAAAAGTACCTAGCGGGTACTTGGGGTAATCACAGTGACGAGGGTGTGAATATATATATATATATTTACTATTGGCTTTACGTCGCACCGACACAGGTAGGTCTTATGGCGACGATGGGACAGGAAAGGTCTAGAACTGGGAATGAAGCAGCCGTGGCCTTAATTAAGGTACAGCCCCAGCATTTGCCTGGTGTGAAAATGGAAAACCATCTTCAGGGCTGCCGACAGTGTGATTCGAACCTACTATCTCCCGAATACTGGATACTGGCCGTACTTAAGCGACTGCAGCTATCTAGCTCGGTGAGGGTGTGAATAAAGACTTCTGATATCTTCATATAGTCTTGAGGGTACTTAGAGTTTGGAGTAAGCAGTGCTATTTTTTTTTTGGGAGAAGAGGTACTGGTACTCACCACGTAGGTGCTATTATAGGAACTTCAACACTTCTAACACAAACTTCGTCGGCACCACCCACTACTTTCTCCCTCAGAAGCCATGTTTTTTTTTTTTTTTGCAAAAAATATCCAGTGTCTTGGCCAGTTATGTTAGAATCTGCTTCCGTTTGCCCCCGTGGGTCTTTGGTATTCGTAGTCGTCTTCACCACCTCTATTTTAAGTGCTAGTTTT
The DNA here is from genome assembly GCF_040414725.1 of Anabrus simplex. Classification (NCBI taxonomy): domain Eukaryota; kingdom Metazoa; phylum Arthropoda; class Insecta; order Orthoptera; family Tettigoniidae; genus Anabrus; species Anabrus simplex. The sequence goes on along the minus strand of NC_090268.1, from coordinate 211,121,575 downwards.
GTGTTTTTTGTTTTTTTTTTTTTGCTAGGGGCTTTACGTCGCACCGACACAGATAAGTCTTATGGCGACGATGGGATACCAAAGGCCTAGGAGTTGGAAGGAAGCGGCCGTGGCCTTAATTAAGGTACAGCCCCAGCATTTGCCTGGTGTGAAAATGGGAAACCACGGAAAACCATCTTCAGGGCTGCCGATAGTGGGATTCGAACCTACCATCTCCCGGATGCAAGCTCACAGCCGCGCGCCTCTACGCGCACGGCCAACTCGCCCGGTAGTTTTGTGTTTAACATAATCGCAGATATACTTGATAATTTATTCGTACTCATTGACATAAAGTAACTACATATTTTGCTCATTTCGAACAATGATCGCAGATTAATTTAAAACTCACGTGCACTGGGACTGGTTATATGACACCAAAAACAATGGGAAGTGAACACAACTTCCTGTTTCTGCCTGCGTTACCAACCTAAGGAGCTTATCGAACATGTGACCATGCTACCATTTTGTAAGAATTAAAACTGGAAATAAAATTCGTGAACACGTTATCAAGTGATGGGATATTTATAATTGTCTCTATTAATTTTTAAAAGTTTGAAACTAAAGAGAAGAAATACTGGTAGTATAAGGAGCATAATTTACCGGAAGACGCAGTTAGAGTTCCATTGTGTGATACCCACACCCGAATTAATTTATACGACAACTAGAAAAGATACAAAGAAAAGCAGCGCATTTTGATCTGATTGATTTCCGAAAATAGAGTAATGATACGAAAAAGTAGCAAATCTTGGCTGGGAAGACTTGAGATTAAGGAGACTAGCTTGCTTGTTGTTTGAAGGGGCCTAACATCTAAGGTAATCGGTCCAAGGATATAAGCTGCTCGACTAAGCGACATATTCCGAGCTGTGAGCGGAGAGATGGCGTGTAATGACGTTAGTAGACGATTAAGCTTGAGTGAAGCTTTTAAACTTAATAATGATCATAATACGAAGGTGCAATTCTAGAGGACAAATTCGGGCAAGTATTCACTTAGGGATTGTAATAAATTATCAAGGGAAATGCTCCATTAATTTCCAAGTTGTTTGAAATCACTTAAGAAACGACTAGATAAACATTACTAGAGCCCGGAATTTTATGCATTAATAGGTTAGAATGCAAACTTACTGAAGCGAGAAGCAAGTATGGTCTACTTCACAACGATTGTGCTATGGGGTTTGCATAAACATTAGGAGTACGGCCCATCAGAACCCCTAAAATTTATGTTACTCTTTCTACATTGTGGAGAAGCGGGTGGCCGACATTCCCTACTAACCAAATTAGTTTCCATTCTAACCGATTACCGCATGAAAATCCGGGATTTACTCATTACTGACAATAATTATACACATGTATGTTACGATATAAGTGCGACCATTTGTGTCGATGATGAATTCCCCTAAACCCATCACATAATCAGAAGATTTCTTGCTGAGTAGAAGTGATGGGATCTTCCCGAGCTTTTCCTCCTTGTGGAAGGTAAGGTCTTTAATTAAAATCGTGCGTGCGATGTAGAGAGATCACGTGCTAGGTACCGCCACCTCAAGTCATATCTCATTTCCGCACCTCGCTAGTCGGCACTCTGTTATATTACCTGCACAACGGAGGAACTCCACGCCCACGCTTCCACTGTACGAGAATTTATTTTGAGAAGTGCCTCGAAGATATAACGATAATAATAATAATAATAATAAAAATAATAAGAATAACCTGGTTAACGGTGTCAAAGGCGAAAGAGAAATCTCAGATTCCCAATGGTGGAGAGAGCGGAAGAACTAGTGGAATAAACTACGAAGTAAAAATCAAAATTTCGGACTAAAATCCGATCTTATCTTGGAATTTATTTCCTGCCCTGTACTATGTACAAATTCATTTGAGGAATGGAAAAGAAAGCACTACCCCAGGTGGTATCTCGGAAGAGGAATCCATCATTGCGTCATGCAATGCATCGGGACTTAGGGTTCTCGGGAGTCGCAACATCTGCCACAAGGATGAGTCGGAGCATCCTTGGTATCCTTCCATATTCGTGTTTAAGAAGACATTTTTTGTAGGTTCGTTGAATGTAAATTCCCTATTAAAAACTGGTAAACAGAAATAACTGGAAATTATTTTAGATAAACATGAAATACAAATTCTTACAATAAAGGAAACAAAATTTTTGGATGAAAATATAACAGAAACCAAGATCCATATAATTTTTAATGGTAAACCAGCATTATGAAAGAAATGCCACTGTGTGAAGCCTTTGAGTTTAAATAAATGTCGACTTTCTTCAATGTACTACCAAGAAGAGGTAAAACATGGATATCTCCGAATTAAATGTTGCGGGAATTTCATTTAGCTCATGTGGCTACTTCTCAACGAAATATGAAAGGACGTTGTAAGAAACAGATAATTAGACTCTGATCACAGTAGTATAATAAGCGGGTTCTGCGGCCTCCTCCGCCGCCCGCGGCGCGGGAAATTTGAATTTTAGCTGGAAATTTGAATTTCGGCGGGAGATTTGAATTTGTAAACAAAGCCACGTGCTTTTTGACAGCTGTCACAGACAACAACGCATCGCTAACCTCACTGCCGCCATCTTGACGGGCCTAAACCTCACTAGTGCCAACTTAACCTAACTAGCGTGAGGTAAACAAAGCCACGTGTTTTTTGACAGCCACGTGCTTTTTGACAGACAACAACGCATCGCTAACCTCAGTACTGCCATCTTGACGGGCCTAAACCTCAGTAGTACCAACTTAACCTCACTAGCATGAGGTAAACAAAGCCACGTGCTTTTTGACAGCCACGTGCTTTTTGACAGATTTGTAAACAAAGCCACGTGTTTTTTGACAGACAACAACGCATCGCTAACCTCAGTACTGCCATCTTGACGGACCTAAACCTTAGTGGTACCAACTTAACCTAACTAGCGCGAGATAAACAAAGCCACGTGCTTTTTTGACAGCTGTCATCCGCCATCTTTAAACACTGTGCTCCCCTCTTGCGTCACCTGTCATCGGCAGTGCTGCCATCTTGGTGGGCCTAAACCTTAGTGCTACCAACTTAACCTCACTAGCGTGAGATAAACAAATCCACGTGCAGCTTTCATCCGCCATCTTTGAGCATCGTGCTGCCCTCTTTAGCTACTTACCTTTGACAGTTGTCATCCGCCATCTTGCATCGCAAACCTCAGTGCTGCACTCTGTGTAGTGGTGGCACGTGCTCTTGTTTGGAAACAAAGCCACGTGCAGCTGTCATCCGCCATCTTTGAGCACCGTGCTGCCCTCTTTAGCTACTTACCTTTGAAATGTGGTACGTCATCCGCCATCTTGCATCGCAAACCTCAGTGCTGCACTCTATGTAGTGACAGCAAATTCCACGTGCTTTACAAACCTATGCGCTTTTTTGTCAGCTATCATCCGCCAGAGAGCACCGTGCTGCCCTCTATGTGGTGGTAGTAAATTCTGCACGCTTTACAAACCCATGTGCTTTTCTGACAGCTGCCAACCACCAGAGAGCACCGTGCTGCCCTCTTTATGCTGGTGGCAAATTCTACGTGCTTTTTGACAGCTGTCATCCCCAAGAGAGCACCGTGCTGCCATCTATGTGGTGGTGGCAAATTCCACGTGCTCTTGTTTAGTAAACAAAGCCACGTGCAGCTGTCATCCGCCATCTTTGAGCACTGTGCTGCGGGTAATTTCGTCAGCTGTCATCCACCATCTTTAATCTACAGAACACCGTGCTGCCCTCTATGTAGTAGCGGGCAATTTGAAAAGTTCTGTTAGCTATCATCCGCCATCTTTGAGCACCGTGCTGCCCTCTTTAGCTAGATACCTGTGGTGGCGGCAAATTCCACGTGCTATTGTTTAGTAAACAAAGCCACGTGCAGCTGTCATCCGCCATCTTAGAGTACCGTGCTGCGGGCAATTTCGTCAGCTGTCATCCGCCATCTTTAAACACCGTGCTGCCCTCTTTATGGCTACTACCTTAAGCACGTAGTAGCGGGCAATTTGAAAAGTTCTGTTAGCTATCATCCGCCATCTTTGAGCACCGTGCTGCCCGGTGGCGGCAAATTCCACATGCTTTACAAACTCACGCGGAGCTATCATCCGCCATCTTACATCGCAAACCTCAGTGCTACACTCTTTAGATAATTTTAAAAAGAAAAATTCTACAGCAGCCATCTCTCGACGCTAATTGCACAAGATGGTGGCTATACATGACTCCTTAAAGGTGCTTATGCAAGATGATCGCTATACATAGACGCCCTTGGGATGCTTGCGCAAGATGGCGGTTATACAAGGCTCCTTATGAGGGATGCTTGCGCGAGATGGTGGTTGCTCTTATGAGGCGGCTTAAGGATCCTTGGCTAGAGACGCCCTAAGGATGCTTGCGCAAGATGGCGGCTATACATAGCTCCTTATGAGACAGCCAGTACTCGATACAACATGTGATCAGAACATTGATTGATGTGTTCAGAACACAAAATAAGTAGAATCGAACACTGTACTCGATACAACATGTGATTAAAACATTGTCTGGTGTGTTCAGAACACTACATAAGTAGAATCGAACGATGTACAACATGTTAGGTGGTACCTTTGTTTAGATTGAAACATAACAAGACTAGAATTGAACACAGCACTCGATACAACATGTAATCAGAACATTGATTGATGTGTTCAGATCACTAAACAAGTAGAACCGAACACTGTACAACATGTTAGGGGATACCTTTGTTTAGATTGAAACTAACAAGACTAGAATCGAACACTGCACTCGATGTCGTTACATGTGATCCGATACAACATGTTAGGGGATACCTTTGTTTAGATTGAAACATAACAAGACTAGAATTGAACACTGCACTCGATGTCGTTACACGTGATCAGAACAATGATTGATGTGTTCAGATCACGAAACAAGTAGAACCGAACACTGTACAACATGTTAGGGGATACCTTTGTTTAGACTGAAACTAACAAGACTAGAATCGAACACTGCACTCGATGTCGTTACATGTGATCCGATACAACATGTTAGGGGATACCTTTATCCTAAGAACCGAACACTGTACAACATGTTAGGGGATACCTTTGTTTAGATTGAAACTAACAAGACTAGAATCGAACACTGCACTCGATGTCGTTACATGTGATCCGATACAACATGTTAGGGGATACCTTTGTTCTAAGAACCGAACACTGTACAACATGTTAGGGGATACCTTCGTTTAGATTGAAACATAGCAAGCCTAGAATCGAACATTGTTTGATGTGTTCAGTACAACTTCAATGATTAACACACACTGTGCACATATCGCATAGCTATCTCGCCTAGTATGAAAATCAAAAAAACACACTGTGCACATATCGCATACCTAACACTTCAAATGATTTGCTTAGTACGAAAAAAAAATCTGTACCGCGTAGCTAACTCGTTCATCGCACTGCTCAGACGCTTAGTAATAGCGAATACACTCATACGAAAATCAAGAAAGCACACTGCGTAGCCAACTCGCTCGGCTCACTCGCTTAGTAATTGCAACACTGATACACACACGGATAAGAATGTTCGAGATACTACATACTTACATGTTTTCTAAGGGGGGTGAAAGATCATAAATTATATGTACACATGTTGTCTCCTCCAAGTTGTAAGATGAAATAGACGCAGTACTGCGAGTTTCCGCTCTAGCTGGCGAACGGAAGTAGCATGATATCTCAGCAAAAAATAATACGCGTGAGCTTGCAAGTCAGACACAATGATGGGTACCGCGATTCAAATCCTGGCAACTTATGCCGTCGGGAAGGGCATCCGGCGAGCATCTAGCTGTAAATCCCCGATTCTCGACAGATTCTTAATCCCAGTTCTTTGACGTCAGGAAGGGAAACCGGTCGAAAACAATAGTGTATGATGTAAGAGGCTAGATACTGCTAGTTTTGCGTCAGGAAGGGCAACTCAACAAATTCTTGCGATTTAAAATCTTAGTCAGGAAGGGCATCCGGCTGTAGTGATACAGCGATTTAAAATCTAAGAAGAGCATCTAGCTGTAAAACCCCGATTCTCAAGTTGTAAAACGGATTCTTAATCTGAGTTCTTTGACGTCAGGAAGGGCAACCGGTTGAAAACAATAGTGTATGATGTAAGAGGCTAGATACTACCAGTTTTGTGTCAGGAAGGACAACTAGTCTTAAAACAAAATAGATTCTTAATCCGAGTTCTTTGACGTCAGGAAGGGCAACTGGTCGAAAACTATAGTGTATGATGTAAGAGGCTAGATACTGCTAGTTTTGCGTCAGGAAGGGCAACTCAACAAATTCTTACGATTTAAAATCTTAGTCAGGAAGGGCATCCGGCTGTAAAACAATAGTTCACGATACAGCGATTTAAAATCTAAGAAGAGCATCTAGCTGTAAAACCCCCGATTCTCGACAGATTCTTAATCCGAGTTCTTTGACGTCAGGAAGGGCAACCGGTTGAAAACAATTGTGTATGATGTAAGAGGCTAGATACTGCTAGTTTTGCGTCAGGAAGGGCAACTCAACAAATTCTTGCGATTTAAAATCTTAGTCAGGAAGGGCATCCGGCAGTAAAACAATAGTTCGTGATACAGCTATTTAAAATCTAAGAAGAGCATCTAGCTGTAAACCCCCCGATTCTCGACAGATTCTTAATCCGAGTTCTTTGACGTCAGGAAGGGCAACCGGTTGAAAACAATAGTGTATGATGTAAGAGGCTAGATACTGCCAGTTTTGCGTCAGGAAGGGCAACTCAACAAATTCTTGCGATTTAAAATCTAAGTCAGGAAGGGCATCCGGCAGTAAAACAATAGTTCGTGATACAGCGATTTAAAATCTAAGAAGAGCATCTAGCTGTAAAACCCCCGATTCTCGACAGATTCTTAATCCTAGTTCTTTGACGTCAGGAAGGGCAACCGTTCGAAAACAATAGTGTATGATGTAAGAGGCTAGATACTGCCAGTTTTGCGTCAGGAAGGGCAACTCAACAAATTCTTGCGATTTAAAATCTTAGGCAGGAAGGGCATCCGGCAGTAAAACAATAGTTCGTGATACAGCGATTTACAATCTAAGAAGAGCATCTAGCTGTAAAACCCCCGATTCTCGACAGATTCTTAATCCGAGTTCTTTGACGTCAGGAAGGGCAACCGGTCGAAAACAATAGTGTATGATGTAAGAGGCTAGATACTGCCTGTTTTGCGTCAGGAAGGGCAACTCAACAAATTCTTGCGATTAAAATCTTACCGGCAGTAAAACAATAGTTCGTGATACAGCGATTTAAAATCTAAGAAGAGCATCTAGCTGTAAAACCCCCGAATCTCGACAGATTCTTAATCCTAGTTCTTTGACGTCAGGAAGGGCAACCGGTCGAAAACAATAGTGTATGATGTAAGAGGCAAGATACTGCCAGTTTTGCGTCAGGAAGGGCAACTCAACAAATTCTTGCGATTTAAAATCTTAGTCAGGAAGGGCATCCGGCAGTAAAACAATAGTTCGTGATACAGCTATTTAAAATCTAAGAAGAGCATCTAGCTGTAAAACCCCCGATTCTCGACAGATTCTTAATCCGAGTTCTTTGACGTCTGGAAGGGCAACCGGTTGAAAACAATTATCGAACACGCATCGCGAAGGCAAGAGTGTGCAGCGATATGCATGTTTAGACTTGCAGATTACGAAAGAAACATAACAAGACTTGAGTCTTAAAACAAATTCTTGCGATTTAAATTCTTCGTCAGGAAGGGCATCCGGCAGTAAAACAATAGTTCGTGATACAGCGATTTAAAATCTAGCTGTAAAACCCCCGATTCTCGACAGATTCTTAATCCGAGTTCTTTGACGTCAGGAAGGGCAACCGGTTGAAAACAATTATCGAACACGCATCGCGAAGGCAAGAGTGTGCAGCGATATGCATGTTTAGACTTGCAGATTATGAAAGAAACATAACAAGACTTGAGTCTTAAAACAAATTCTTGCGATTTAAAATCTTAGTCAGGAAGGGCATCCGGCAGTAAAACAATAGTTCGTGATACAGCGATTTAAAATCTAGCTCTAAAACCCCCGATTCTCGACAGATTCTTAATCCGAGTTCTTTGACGTCAGGAAGGGCAACCGGTTGAAAACAATTATCGAACACGCATCGCGAAGGCAAGGGTGTGCAGCGATATGCATGTTTAGACTTGCAGATTACGAAAGAAACATAACAAGACTTGAGTCTTAAAACAAATTCTTGCGATTTAAAATCTTAGTCAGGAAGGGCATCCGGCAGTAAAACAATAGTTGGTGATACAGCGATTTAAAATCTAAGAAGAGCATCTAGCTGTAAAACCCCGATTCTCGACAGATTCTTAATCCGAGTTCTTTGACGTCAGGAAGGGCAACCGGTAGAAAACAATAGCGTATGTTGTAAGAGCTTAGATACTACCAGTTTTGCGTCAGGAAGGACAACTAGTCTTAAAACAAAACAGATTCTTAATCCGAGTTGTCAGGAAGGGCAACCGGTTGAAAACTATAGTGTATGATGTAAGAGGTTAGATACTGCTAGTTTTGCGTCAGGAAGGACAACTCAACAAATTCTTGCGATTTAAAATCTGTAAAACACATTTTTATTCCCAAGAGAATCGAACCCGAGACTACCGGGTGAGAGGCATGCATACTGTAGGCTATGGGTTTGTTCTACAGTCTTTGAAGTTGTATCGACGCAGTCATTCTGAGCGAGTTGTGGAATGCATGTGTTAGCTGAAATTGTACACGTATCTTCCGGCTCGACTAACCTTGAACGAAGACACGGTGTGCTGATAAGCGACTTGTAACTCACGAACGTCTTCTTAGCTGAGTAGCATTCACTATGTAAGCTCTGTACGGAGAGGTTAAAACACAGTACCAATTAAGGTTGTAAAATATTCTGTTCTGTAAAACTGAAATAGTCCTCCTCTGTGGTGTAGTAGTTAGTGTGATTAGCTGCTACCCCCGGAGGTCCGAGTTCGATTCTAGCCTACTCCTACCGAAGAAGCCTGCACAAGGCTTATTACCTCCATCCGACAGATGAATCACCATCAACACTCTTGTACTCACAATCATTTTCGGAGGAGCCTGCACAAAGTTTAACGCCCCCATCAACAACCCTTACTTAATGCTGGCTTTTTTGCAGACCCCGCCTCTTAGATCATACATCATAGTTTTATACGACCGGTTGCCCTTCCTGACTAGGATTTTAAATCGATAACTAGATATCCCTACATAGCCTACTCCTACTGAAGAAGCCAGCACAAGGCTTATTGCCTCCATCCGGCAAATGAATCACAATCAACGTCTTGTACTCAAAAATCATTTTCGAAGGAGTCTGCACAAGGTTTAACACCCCCTATCAACAGCCCTTACTTATTGCTGGCTTTTTTGCACACCCCGCCTCTTAGATCATACACCATAGTTTTATACGACCGGTTGCCCTTCCTGACTAGGATTTTAAATTGATAACTAGATATCCCGACATAGCCTACTCCTACCGAAGAAGCCTGCACACAGCTTAACGCCATCATCCAACAAATGAATCACACTCAACACTCTTCAATTATTCTCACTACTTCGGAAGATAGCGGGTTCGAACTGGAAGCTGTAAAAAATAGCAAATGCTAGGCGAGGGACCTGCGCGATCGTCATTACATGATCTAGCCGGATGCCCTTCCCGACGGCATAAGTTGCCAGGATTTGAATCGCGGTATCCATCATTGTGTCTGACTTGCAAGCTCACGCGTATTATTTTTTGCTGAGATATCATGCTACTTCCGTTCGCCAGCTAGAGCGGAAACTCGCAGTACTGCGTCTATTTCATCTTACAACTTGGAGGAGACAACATGTGTACATATAATTTATGATCTTTCACCCCCCTTAAAAAACATGTAAGTATGTAGTATCTCGGAACATTCTTATCCGTGTGTGTATCAGTGTTGCAATTACTAAGCGAGTGAGCCGAGCGAGTGGGCTACGCAGTGTGCTTTCTTGATTTTCGTATGAGTGTATTCGCTATTACTAAGCGTCTGAGCAGTGCGATGAACGAGTTAGCTACGCGGTATAGATTTTTTTCGTACTAAGCAAATCATTTGAAGTGTTAGGTATGCGATATGTGCACAGTGTGTTTTTTGATTTTCATACTAGGCGAGATAGCTATGCGATATGTGCACAGTGTGTGTTAATCATTGAAGTTGTACTGAACACATCAAACAATGTTCGATTCTAGGCTTGCTATGTTTCAATCTAAACAAAGGTATCCCCTAACATGTTGTATCGGATCACATGTAACGACATCGAGTGCAGTGTTCGATTCTAGTCTTGTTAGTTTCAATCTAAACAAAGATATCCCCTAACATGTTGTACAGTGTTCGGTTCTTAGAACAAAGGTATCCCCTAACATGTTGTATCGGATCACATGTAACGGCATCGAGTGCAGTGTTCGATTCTAGTCTTGTTAGTTTCAATCTAAACAAAGGTATCCCCTAACATGTTGTACAGTGTTCGGTTCTTAGGATAAAGGTATCCCCTAACATGTTGTATCGGATCACATGTAACGACATCGAGTGCAGTGTTCGATTCTAGTCTTGTTAGTTTCAGTCTAAACAAAGGTATCCCCTAACATGTTGTACAGTGTTCGGTTCTACTTGTTTCGTGATCTGAACACATCAATCATTGTTCTGATCACATGTAACGACATCGAGTGCAGTGTTCAATTCTAGTCTTGTTATGTTTCAATCTAAACAAAGGTATCCCCTAACATGTTGTATCGGATCACATGTAACGGCATCGAGTGCAGTGTTCGATTCTAGTCTTGTTAGTTTCAATCTAAACAAAGGTATCCCCTAACATGTTGTACAGTGTTCGGTTCTACTTGTTTAGTGATCTGAACACATCAATCAATGTTCTGATTACATGTTGTATCGAGTGCTGTGTTCAATTCTAGGCTTGTTATGTTTCAATCTAAACAAAGGTACCCCCTAACATGTTGTACATCGTTCGATTCTACTTATGTAGTGTTCTGAACACACCAGACAATGTTTTAATCACATGTTGTATCGAGTACAGTGTTCGATTCTACTTATTTTGTGTTCTGAACACATCAATCAATGTTCTGATCACATGTTGTATCGAGTACTGGCTGTCTCATAAGGAGCTATGTATAGCCGCCATCTTGCGCAAGCATCCTTAGGGCGTCCCTAGCCAAGGATCCTTAAGCCGCCTCATAAGAGCAACCACCATCTCGCGCAAGCATCCCTCATAAGGAGCCTTGTATAACCGCCATCTTGCGCAAGCATCCCAAGGGCGTCTATGTATAGCGATCATCTTGCATAAGCACCTTTAAGGAGTCATGTATAGCCACCATCTTGTGCAATTAGCGTCGAGAGATGGCTGCTGTAGAATTTTTCTTTTTAAAATTATCTAAAGAGTGTAGCACTGAGGTTTGCGATGTAAGATGGCGGATGATAGCTCCGCGTGAGTTTGTAAAGCATGTGGAATTTGCCGCCACCGGGCAGCACGGTGCTCAAAGATGGCGGATGATAGCTAACAGAACTTTTCAAATTGCCCGCTACTACGTGCTTAAGGTAGTAGCCATAAAGAGGGCAGCACGGTGTTTAAAGATGGCGGATGACAGCTGACGAAATTGCCCGCAGCACGGTACTCTAAGATGGCGGATGACAGCTGCACGTGGCTTTGTTTACTAAACAATAGCACGTGGAATTTGCCGCCACCACAGGTATCTAGCTAAAGAGGGCAGCATGGTGCTCAAAGATGGCGGATGATAGCTAACAGAACTTTTCAAATTGCCCGCTACTACATAGAGGGCAGCACGGTGTTCTGTAGATTAAAGATGGTGGATGACAGCTGACGAAATTACCCGCAGCACAGTGCTCAAAGATGGCGGATGACAGCTGCACGTGGCTTTGTTTACTAAACAAGAGCACGTGGAATTTGCCACCACCACATAGATGGCAGCACGGTGCTCTCTTGCGGATGACAGCTGTCAAAAAGCACGTAGAATTTGCCACCAGCATAAAGAGGGCAGCACGGTGCTCTCTGGTGGTTGGCAGCTGTCAGAAAAGCACATGGGTTTGTAAAGCGTGCAGAATTTACTACCACCACATAGAGGGCAGCACGGTGCTCTCTGGCGGATGGTAGCTGACAAAAAAGCGCATAGGTTTGTAAAGCACGTGGAATTTGCTGTCACTACATAGAGTGCAGCACTGAGGTTTGCGATGCAAGATGGCGGATGACGTACCACATTTCAAAGGTAAGTAGCTAAAGAGGGCAGCACGGTGCTCAAAGATGGCGGATGACAGCTGCACGTGGCTTTGTTTCCAAACAAGAGCACGTGCCACCACTACACAGAGTGCAGCACTGAGGTTTGCGATGCAAGATGGCGGATGACAACTGTCAAAGGTAAGTAGCTAAAGAGGGCAGCACGATGCTCAAAGATGGCGGATGAAAGCTGCACGTGGATTTGTTTATCTCACGCTAGTGAGGTTAAGTTGGTAGCACTCAGGTTTAGGCCCACCAAGATGGCAGCACTGCCGATGACAGGTGACGCAAGAGGGCAGCACAGTGTTTAAAGATGGCGGATGACAGCTGTCAAAAAAGCACGTGGCTTTGTTTACCACGCGCTAGTTAGGTTAAGTTGGTACCACTAAGGTTTAGGTCCGTCAAGATGGCAGTACTGAGGTTAGTGATGCGTTGTTGTCTGTCAAAAAGCACGTGGCTTTGTTTACAAATCTGTCAAAAAGCACGTGGCTGTCAAAAAGCACGTGGATTTGTTTATCTCGCGCTAGTTAGGTTAAGTTGGCACTACTGAGGTTTAGGCCCGTCAAGATGGCAGTACTGAGGTTAGCGATGCGTTGTTGTCTGTCAAAAAGCACGTGGCTGTCAAAAAACACGTGGCTTTGTTTACCTCGCGCTAGTTAGGTTAAGTGACAGCTGTCAAAAAGCACGTGGCTTTGTTTACAAATCTGTCAAAAAGCACGTGGCTGTCAAAAAAGCACGTGGATTTGTTTATCTCGCGCTAGTTAGGTTAAGTTGGCACTACTGAGGTTTAGGCCCGTCAAGATGGCAGTACTGAGGTTAGCGATGCGTTGTTGTCTGTCAAAAATCACGTGGCTGTCAAAAAACACGTGGCTTTTTTTACCTCACGCTAGTTAGGTTAAGTTGGCACTAGTGAGGTTTAGGCCCGTCAAGATGGCAGCAGTGAGGTTAGCGATGCGTTGTTGTCGATGACAGCTGTCAAAAAGCACGTGGCTTTGTTTACAAATTCAAATCTCGCGCCAAAATTCAAATTTCCCGCCAAAATTCAAATTTCCCGCCAGAATTCAAGGAGGTTGCAGAACCCGCTTATTATACTACTGATCACTACCTCTCTAAAGTTAAACTCACACTTCTCCCTCATAAAAATCAAAGGAGAGAAAATAAATTAATGAGATATAACATAGACAGGCTCAACATCACACTGGAAACATTAATGCATTTTCAAGAAAGAATTCAAGTAACTCAACGTGGTAAATGACAAGAATTATGCAAAGAAATCAACAGTGCAACAAAGAACGTATTCGGATCAGCAAAAGCTAAAAAGAAAATTTAGTGTAATAAAAATTGTGAAGAAGTGCTAACAGAAAGAAGAAAACCAAAAACAAAAAAAAATTAAAGTGCTCTGGAAGAAAGAACACTGAGCAATTAGAGCACCAAAGAATCAGCAAGAATAATGAGTACTGAACGATCTTTTGAAAAATAACAAATTTGCAAAAATAACTCAAAGAATTTTTATAAAACGTTTGAAAAAATCTGAAGGGCTAGTGGTTTCCAAGTAATTGCTTCAGAGGTGAAAATGGCTGAATCGGACTAACCCACAGCGAGAACTGTGAAATCCTAGCAAAACATTTCGATCAGGTTCTGAACTGTGAAGGACCGAAACACAAGTTAGAATTTCCAGAGATTCATGAAAACTTAGAAGCAGATTCAACACCTATTGTTGAAGAAATTGATAAAGCAACTAAAACCCTGAAAAACAACAAAGATAGTGGAAAATACTCCATTACAGCTGTGATCAACCAAATTCATAGATGATCTCCACACCATATTTGAAGAAATCTGGAAAACTAATAATATACCGGAAGAATGGAAAGTGGCCCTTACAGGTCCTTTGCATAAGAAATGTTACAAGCAACAACTATACAGGTATATCGCTTTTATCAGTGGCTTATAAGATACACTAGCGGAAATGGAAAGTGTTACACCGTGAACACCTTGATCAAATGCCGCCAAACACACACCCCAGTATTTCCGTGCCTGTGAGATATGTTGATTAAAATTTCATCCTCATTCGACCTGTGTTAGTACAAAAAAGACGCCATTCCTAAAGATGGCGGTCAGTTGTTGTTTGTTTGTTTGTGTGTAATGTTACTGTCTCTTTGAAGGTAGAGATCGCAACACAGCATGCCTAGAACATGCACGTGCAGCTTATCGCCATATTTCGGACTTTGTGAAAGGTCGAATTATTGGCATGAGGAAAATAGGAGCATCATACCGACAGACTGCACTGACAGTTAGCTGTTGTGCAATGGCTGCAAAGTGTGTGGTGACGTGATGGACTCAGGACAACAGTGTGGCACGAAGGGCAGACATGGGACCTTCCAGGAGTAATACGCCAAGAGACGATCGTAGGATTCGTGGCATGCTTCTGACGATTGGACGGATGAAAACAGCTGAAATCCGGGCAGTGTGTTACCACGAACGGTCGGGAACAGATTACTGGAAGCTGGGTTGAGATTTCGAGTATCCATGCGTTGTTTACCGCAGACACCAAACCATAGACAACGGAGACTTCCATGGTGTAGAGGTGGAGACAATTGGGATACTGAGTGGCAATATATGGTGTTCAGCGATGAGTATCACTTCTGTTTATGGCGGTGAACATGTCCGTAGATGACGTGGTGAAAGGTCATAGGAAGCAGCGCTTATCGAGGCGCATACCTCTCCAACTTCTGGAATCATGGTGTGGGAAGCTATTGGATATGGCAACAGCACGGATTTGTTACTTATTGAGGGGAGACTAAATGCTCGCCAGTAGGTGCAAGAATGGTAAATCCTGTTGTCATACCCTTCATGTCGAGGGTACCAGCATTATTCCTGCAGGATAATGCAAGAGCCCACACTGCAATTCACACCAGAACCGCCTTGATGAATGTACATATCCTTGATGGTTCCGTGATGTGTCACCCACAGAGCATGTCAGGGATGTGATATGAATATGAATAATTCAAGAAAGTGGTTTGGAAAATTCCGCTGTAGGAAAAAGGATACATAAGATGGAAAGAGCACAGGGTATAACTAGGAATATCTACAACAGAAAGTGTGGACTACTGACTACATCGTGGGAAGGAAGCGAACCTCACAGCCAGAAGGGCCTTGGTTGTGGCGGAAAGGGTGGGGTGGGGGGGTGGAGTCAATCAGCCAGGCGTCCAGCTTTTGTTCAGCGGCGCGTGAGTGGTTTCGTTCGGTGAGGTTTTGTACGGAAAACCCTGCAAGTTATATAGGCATACCAAAATAATCGCACATAATCACATTGTCTGACAGCATCAGGTATCAGACTCGGGCCTTTTAGATTGCCAGTTAATTGTGCTGACTGTAACACTACATAGATGAATTTTTCTACTTTGGTTATAACTTGCTTCACCGAGCTCGATAGCTGCAGTCAGTATCAAGTATTCGGAAGATAGTGGGTTCTAACCTCACTGTTGGCAGCTATAAATATGCTGGTTTCCCATTTTGACACCTGGCAAATGTTGGGGCTCTACCTTCATTAATGGCATGGCCGCTTCCTTCCACTCCAACCACTTTCCTGTCCCATCGCCGCCATAAAACCTATCTGTGTCGGTGCGACGTACAGCAACTTGTAAAATTATAACTTGCATTTTAATGGGAACAGTATTGCTACCAACTTTCAGAAAGAAGAATGGTGGGGCTATGTGACCAGCACTACGGATGTGATTGGCAGGTCTGTTGGCCTTCAGGGGGATTAGTCAGCAGAACAGGAGTCTTTCTAATTGCCTGTGGTCAACCTCCCGGACCCCTAAATAAAGCTTTTAGCCTCGTGCTAATGCGATGGCTTTCCAAGATGGCATTCAAGAACGAGAGGGAGAGGAAGAAGCAGCTTAAGACACACCACTACACAAGACAAACACAATCTTGGAAGGTTCGAGCTGGTTCCAGACCGCACGAAAGGGGACGAGATTGCCTGTCACTACAGCAAGCCGCAGAACACGAACTAGATTATTCTCATAATATGGAGAGATTTGAGAAAACCCAGTAGTGTTAAAAAATTACCTCCACCACGTCTTTCCATGATTCCAAATAATTATAATAATAATTTTTAATTCGCAGGTTTAATCTGCCGGCCCCGTGGTGTAGGGGTAGAGTGCCTGCCTCTTACCCGGAGGCCCCGGGTTCGATTCCCGGGCAGGTCAGGGATTTTTACCTAGACCTGAGGGTTGGTTCAAGGTCCACTCAGCCTACGTAATTAGAATTGAGGAGCCAAGAATAACGGCCGAGGGGATTCGTCGTGCTAACCACACGACATCTCGTAATCTGCAGGCCTTCGAGCTGAGCATCGGTCGCTTGGTAGGCCAAGGCCCTTGAAGGGATGTAGTGCCATGGGGTTTGTTTTGTTTGGTTTAGGTTTATACTGCCCGTTTCCTTGGATGAATGGTTCAAAGGCCCCGGGCTCGATTCACAGCTGGAATTGGGATTGTGATTCAGTATGGTTAATGTTCTGGCTTCGGGACTGGGTGTTCGTCGCGGTACGAATCTCCATACGCGCATATCTTACCACCACAGAAACAAGCAGTAGTGATTACTAGTCCATATAGTGTTGGCGTCAGGATGGATATCCGGCCATAAAAATTGTTCAGTTTCACACAAAGAGCCACATTCCACGAAATTTTTAAAGAAACCAGGGAATGGAAGATGATCCATAGGTTTAATCACCCTTCTTTCAATCCTCCTTCTGGTGTGGATGGCGTCAATTAATTTGCACCCATACTATTACGAGGCATTTTAAATGACAACGATATCGATTATGTCATTTCTTGTCTTCTTCTCCTTCATATCCCTTTCCGGTGCAAAATGTATCATTTTATTTGTATTATCAAATCTCACCTTCGTTTTCAAGCGACTTCAATAATAACGGAGGTTGTTCTCAATTCGATACGTATGTATTTTTAATGTATATACGCCGGTTACTCCGGCGTTCTACAATAGATTTGCATGGTCCGTTTTTTAATTTAAAGGGAACACTCTCGAATTGTTATCATTAACATTATTTCATCAAAATCGGTTTAGCAGTTTCAGAACAATAAGCTCAATATCTGCCTGACTTCCCAGAATAGTGGGCGTGTCACATTAGCAAAGCGCACAACAACTCTGTAGTGCAACCGTTAGGGCGTTAAAAAAAATGCAACCGTGCCATGGGCATTAGTCGTCGCACCAAATTAAGTATGAACCAGCTCTGAACACATTGGGCGACAAAATGAAACTGGCCCCAAAAATTGGGCAACAAAAATAAGGCTTACATTAGGTATATCAAGGCAATATTACTTAATTTGGTTTCACAAACAGACGTACAGATGGAACATTCCGATGAGAACCGCCAGAAGTCACTTACCAGGCTTGAAGTCTCATCCTCCCTACTTTCATAAGATCACCGGCTGAATTCGTAGAGCAATATGGGTAATGGAATGTCCGATAAATAAATAAAATAGGCACTATCTAAAATAATGAAAGTAGGATTCTATAATATGAGAGGAATATGCTAATATTTGTTAAATGAGAAGAATCTCCGTTCAATGCTTGCATTCTAAACATATTTATTATAATGATACGAACCACACAAATAATGTTGTATCTCAACATATGAATAAAAGAAACAAATAAACTGATAACATTATATACACTGTATGCCTTCTTTTCTTGAAATTGTCTTGGCATACTTAATTCTTGATGTACACCATTCGATCAACATACACTGATACATGATATTAAAAAGAATGGATACTGAATTCATTTGTTAAGCTCTCGTCACAAATGGATATTAAATATGGTTCCGGTACCGAGGATCGAACTCGAGATTCCTGGGTGAGAACCAGATATCCTTCATATGTTAATCATAACTGGATATTAAATAGTGTCCTTTGTCTACCGTCATGATTTGGAGAAAAGAAGTTATAACACAATATAAGCACATCTGATATACACACGAGATTGCATTGCCGTGTATCGAACATGTGATCCATTTGACCACGACAAATGTATATTTACATTGAACACTACGATGAACATACACTCTGAACATATATGTGCGTATCCTGGGTTTACCTAACAAGTTAACATTTAAAGAAAATCAGTCAAAGCTGGAATCAAACCCATCACCATATCACTGGGAAATAATAAAACACACAGAAACATATATATATATAAATATCAAATATATTTACACAACACATCTTGAAGATATGGCTTAACCAAGCCATAATATCTGGTTAAATCTTCGCTCCAGCATCATTCGAACCGACGGGCTTCGGATTCCAAGGTACAACTTTTTGGACTCCAATCAGAGGCTAAATTAATACTTAGTACGAGAAGGGATCTATCCTTCACAAAATCCGGAAATTATCCGTGTCACTTGCAACGTATAATTAGAATGGGATTGAGATTACTCTGGTAAATGAAAAGAGCTTGGCACATTAACATCGTTTGCTAGAGACTGCAGATTTCGCTTGGCGTACGGTCGGCCAGCATTTACCTTTTCATCACAATAACAGCTGTGACTAGTCCTGGGTAAGATACCATAAATCAATCACCCATCACTCTCCCTTTCAATTCTCTTACATATCCTCTCGGCTCATTGTCAAGTATGCATTCACTTGAAGGCCTTTATTTCTTATTACTCGTTATCTGGCTATATATTCAGCCCAATTTTATATCTCTCAACAGCTATAATTATTTATTCTTCCTTATCACTCCAACAACAAAACATGTTATAGCTTCGCCCTCTCATGTCTTGGCATCGTATCTCAATCCGTTCAATTAATTCACAGAGAAAACCCATTATTTCAGGTTAATTATTCTCACAATTTCATATATGATTATAAATTAATTACGCCTCGATTTGGATCAACTCCAATCATTATCTAATATTATCCGGGATTACAACTACCCGAATCTCCAAGTATCATTTATATCCAAACTACTCTGAAGATCTTTACCAGACGAAGAAATATAAATCTAGCTAACTTGCCGTTCTTCCCAAAGATAATTCATATAAGCTAAGAACTTTGAAATCTATATAATAATTCATGCAAATGAATTTTGTTAAATATCAATGATTATCTTAAAAATCATTTGATGATCCTAACTAATAGTAATAAATCTTTCCCAATTATACGCGCATAATGTTCCCTACATATTTAATATTTAATTATAACATTATAATATTTACAAATATTATATTTGTTGGCATGCATATCTCGTGTTTAGGGTATATTGAAGTATGTACTTAACATTTGGTGAGTAGGGCTTGCTGTCATCTGGGGTACATCTTAGATCTTTACACGAACATCATGAATATTATTGTTCCTAGCAGTCCTTGGTTTTTCTTCATACGACGATCCATGACTCGAACTGCTGTTTTCTCAGTTGAATTTCGGGATGATCCTTGTAAAGCTGATTGCAGGCACTGAGGCGCGACTCTTGTAGTCTCCGAGTCTTGAGTTCGACGACCACTCACGAACATACAGAAAAATGGAGAATAAGTTATCAAATACTGTTTATGCACTTTCAAAGGGGGTCTACTTGTAACAAGATCCACTCTTAAGTTCAAACAGATTAACATAAGTAGTGATACGTTTGTAAAAATCACTATTCATTCCCTGACCGTCAGACAGACTATCACAACGAATGTCCCTGGAGGATGCGAATATTAATGTTGTCAAGAACAGTTAGTTAATTTTTGCTAAATGTCACTCGTTCTTAAATGCTCAGGAGCTATAATAATTAGCCCTTGCATATATTAGTTAACTGTCTCACCACGCTAAATAACCTGAAGTGTTTGCCTTCCGTTGGTGATTGCACCATAAGTCATAATTAACTAACTTCGACGATTGTGATGTTGAAAATGCCAAATTAAGGCTTCTATTCGGCAATTATGTACATTAACTTGTACCACACGGCTTATTCCGTAAAAATATTAAATCACATCGATGTGTTTCTTCAATGGCACAACACTTGATACACTGATATCCAAGTAACTGATATCCAAGTCCACTTCTGATATGTTGAGCTGCCACTATACAGACGACAATTAAGTAACGTGTTACCACTGCAGCTACTCGGATGAGAATGAGATACAGTGTCTCGGTCCAGGCTATATTTATAACCTTCGGAAAAATGGTCAGGGGGGAAGTGAAATATGTCGCTGCTGAAAATATGGGTCCGGTAATCGAAGCTTTTGAGCGACGTGATAACAATCGAATTAAAGCTCATGACCTCTACTTTCTACTGAACATCTGTGAAACCAAAGCGATCAGTAGGTTATTCATAATTTCCAAAGCGTCCTTTTGAAAAATCATGCGTCATGTTTCATCATGCAATATCTCCCACTCTTTTCCACATGTTGCCGGATTTCAGTAGTCGCCTCTGATCTGCGTACTACTGTATAATAGGCGTCATTACTGATCCATATTTAAAGTATTGTGTTTATATGCATTGACAGTCAGCATAAAATACACTGGTTCGAATAGGACCTGATTTATAAATTTAGGAAAATTATTTCATGTAGAAGTATTCTTCTTCTTCCTCTTTTTCATAAATTATGGTGAAGTGGTACTAATGAATGCGGTGTTGAATTTATAGTGGGCATTTATTTTTCAACGGTTAACACACCTTAATTCGGCCCGGTCTCAACAAACCTCCATCTCCGTGCGTAGCGTCATCATCTCTCCTCACTCGCTCAGAAAGAGAGCGCGGTTTCAAGGTTAAGAATACTGCGCTGTCTTCTTCTCGTCACAGCGTAGGGAAACTGCTCCCTCCGGACTGGCGCGTCGCGGATCATACCCCGGTTAAGCATACAGAATGCTAACTACTGCGTTATTTGTCACAGGATGTTACGGAAAACGGCATATATAACTAGCCAGACCTCCTAACATCTCCATGGCATGATGGTGAACGGTCACAGTAGTTCGCATGAAGTTTGTTATTTGAGTTGCATTGATTGGTAATTCGTAATTTGTGGGTTCGTGCCCCAGCGCCACCAGCCTTGAGAATGCTTTTTCATGGGTTTTCATTGTTTACCAGGCAAAGTCTCTCACTGTGTCTTAATTGAGGCTTTCAGGTACTAACGCAGTTCTATACTATCGTGACCGTAAATGTTGTCTGAGAAGGTGTGACACGAAGTCGGTACCAACACCTCCGTCATTAATAATTGCATATTGCTTTATATTATTAAATTAATATAATCATACGAGTGTGTAAGTATCTGAGGTGGGCGGTTTTATTGAGTCACCTCATGAGAGCAATTCTTTCTCCGCTTGTAGATACTTCTTTTTAAGTTCGAAACCTCACCAATGCATTGTGAGTTTTCTGAAATTAAACATTTCGTCTCTGTAGTTTTGATTGTGCGAAATATGTAGGGCCTGGGCATGATCATTACATCACCAGCTGGGAGAAATAATAAGCTAGCTTTCTTCGTTACTGACTGTATCCCATTTGTTGACGCGTGTGAGTACAAATATATTTGAACACAGTGCCTCATTAAATGGAATTGCCTGTAGAATACGTTTGCGGACCAGTGCAGGGAGAGTATAAAACTCGGTAATTGGTACTTCAGGAGCAATGTTGTGCTATGCAGTTAACAAGAATTGCCTGATAGCGCCTGTTAACTCCTCTGTGGGGACAAAAGTAGCCTTTGTTTTTGTGCACGACAACTTTTATAGATCTCTAAGGACCAGAACACGCTAGCAACTGATGGGAATTCTCGGTAAAATTCTTACTTTTTAGTCCAGTCTGTTATTCTCCAAAGCGGAGATATGATCATAACCACAAAACTACTACTATAATAGTGTTTAAAATGAGATTCCAGAATGAGAAGACTACGTGCCTCATTTCTTCTCACTATAAAGAGGATATAAACCTATCAGTTTTCTCCAGAAGGATATTTTTTTATTCGTGTCAGAATCACCAGTTTGTTCAAACAAACCTTTCGGGGAAAAATATAGGGTGTATCACACACAGGCTAATTTTTGGATATATATTCATCGTATACAGTGTGTGTACAAAGTTCGTATACCGCTATTCATTAATTGTTTATTTATCTTGTTAGATACCCATTGTTATCGACTTCGATTGTTGACAGCAGTTGGTGCCATGATATTCAAATAGTAGCTGATACAAGTGATTGTATGCTTGAGGAATATTTGCTGGCTGCTGTGTGCATTCATGAGCGTAAAATTAGCGGCAAATCAATAAAAAATGTGAGGTATAATTTCGTTCCGCGGTTTGTTAAAGCAGCACCGACGAAGGCGACGTTGTTAGCGTGGGAAAATAAAGCCTTGTTAACGGGCTGTGTTCCCGACGCTCCGAGCAGTGGAAGACCATCCACCAGTCTTGAACTTTGTGCTGACGTCAAAAAAGCTATCGAACAATCTCCGGTTAAATCCATACGGAAACGTGCGTCAAAGTTGGTGGTATCAGAATCAACCATGAGGAAACACATCGGAGTGGAGCTGAAAATGAAGTGTTGGCGTCTATAGAATGTCAATGAATTATCAGATGATTATTTGGAGAGACATGTTGAATTTAATGTAACTTAATTTAATGTAGGGGTATACGGACTTGCACACCCGTAGAACAAAGGGAAAAATCGACTGAAAACAAAGGTCTTGTTCTGCTCCGAACGCATTGTTATCCCGCTACGACTATGGAGCCAAGCCTTGCATTCGGGTGAGATGTGGGTTTCAACCCACTGTCAGATGTCCTAAGAATAGTTTTCTGTAGTTTCCCACTTGTAGGAAAATGTCGGGATAGTTCCCATTCATAAGCTGCAACCGATTCCTTCCTGTTCCCTACACAATTTCGTTCGTCATTATCCAGGGGTAACGTGAAGATATGGGGATTCATTGCAAGCGATACGAGGTAAGAATGCAGACAATAACAAACCATGAGCCACGTGCTTCAGTGCCCTCTGTACACAACATCTTGCATAGAGGGTGATCTGCTATAATCCACTCCAAGTGCATTGGACACTGCAAAATACTGGGCGTGTGTAATATATCTTACATGTTATTTTCTGCATACTTCAAACTGATTAGTTCATTAACTGTAAATTTGTATGTTTTCGACTGGAGTATAACTATAATTATATATTCAGCAGCTCCTCAAGTAAGGTTGGTATCAGGAGGGCATCCGCCAGTAAAACACGCGTTATAAGATATGGAACTAAGGAGCTCAATGACAAAATTTCAGGGAACTGCTCATGACGGAGAGAAGAAAGAAAGAAAGAAAGAAAGAAAGAAAGAAAGAAAGAAATAAAGAAAGCGTATGACGTGAGTCCGGATATAACAGACTTCACCGAACTTTTACTTGGTACATGATAAAAAGCAGTCGAACACGAAGTACTTTACGTACCCCGAAATGTAAAATTCCCGGCGTTTAGGCCAGGGGACCGTAGTCCAAGCGATTAGTCCAGCTGCCCTATCCAGCACCCAGGACAATACGTGGAAAATGACTGAAATATGCGGGAGTACGTTCATACATGAAATACAGCTACCGAGCTGGTGTTAGTGGTATGAATTCCAAATAATCAATATAGTACGCATGTAATCTGCATAGTTCAGTCCAGTAAGCCTGTCCGGTAGAACACATGGTCCCAACGAGCAATCACCAAGAACTGACGAGGACAGGATAACATGTTCGGGAGTCCTAGAGGTAGGTGAGGCCCACTTCAAATTTATTCACAGCATAATTACTTTTGTATCAACTGCAACCGGTGTCTCACAATTTATTCTGCTAATTAGGACGTGCAGACCTACACTAAGTAAATGCAATTTCGGACAAATATTTAATTCTGCATGTTCGTACCCACGATGTGACACTCGCATTTTGTTTCTGTTTATATGATGATTTCCTGAATGAGTTTTGATACATCCGGTGTAATATTGGGACGGTATGCACTATTTTACGTATTGTATGACCGTGGGAAGAGCTAGTTGGCTTGCTCCCGGCTGTGCGTGACGTCACCATGATAGAAACCCAGCCGCTCCTCGTGCGGCAACCAGTCTGGAGCGAGCCGGGCGCTCTGCTATCGCCCCGTCCTCTAATTGGAGGCCCTGAGGTTGTGACGGATAGAAGTAGCAGGTGAACCGAGATCTTTCGGAAACCGGAGGGCTCTAAGAGTTTCTACTTTCGCGAAATTTTTCGAAGGGCTATCCTCCCTATTTAAGACGGACCGGATGAGCTCGAATGCTCAGTTTGGTTCAGTTCAATTTGAGGTCAGGAGACAGTCTGTGTTTTACTCTCTGTGAGTATTCTGTCTGTGGAACTAAGTGTTCGTTCTTTTCTGTCGTCGAGGAATATTCTCTACTGTCCAGCTGCTGTGAGTCAGTGAGTGGGTAATTGGAGCCGGCGGAGAGAAGTGGGCAAGGGACAGTGATCGAAATATGTTGTGAGTGTACGGGTAGTGAACAGCATACAGGATTGAGAGACTGTGTTGTGAATGTGCTGTGAAATAAGAGACTGTGACAGCGAACAGCGAGAATAGCTGTGAACAGCTAGTGTGATTAAGGAGTGAGATCAGACAGAGTGCGAACTGGTGAAATTGTGTGTACTGTCTAGTGCGTAAGCAACTCTTAGTAATTAATAAAATTAGCCATACAATTAAACGCTACCCGTTTCATCTTTATAACCCCACACACCGTCCGGTTATAATATTATTTACAGAAGACGAGTAACGACACCCTAAATTGTTGAGTAGCACGTAGCAGTGATTCGAGAATGGTGAGGAATGAAACGGTCGTTGCTGCGTATCTTTCCTGTGTACTCACTGCTTTTCGCTGTATTCCTCGAGAGAATAGTGTGGTAGCGTGCTCCGTGTTAATACAGGAACAGTATTAAATTTAATGGTATCTCGGGAGACTACCAACTATTATGCTCAATTAAGTGTCTTGATGTACAATAGCGGTTTGACCTGCACGGGTGTGAGCACATTATTATTTCCCTCGTGAGACCCGTGGTTGAGAAAACTGGGCAAATACTAAAGCAAGTCTCTGTGCCAGTAAGTTTTATTTTGAAACAATGCACAGGCGATTGTAAATAGCGTGAGGAATTTCATACTGTAACCTACACTCACTTAGCAAATGTCATGGGATAGTCACCTAATAGCATGTGGGGCCTCCTCTGGCCCTGCGAACTGCAGTGAGATGCCGTGGAAGTGAGTCGACAAGTCCTTGGTAGTCAGGACGCAGCTGACACCAAATCGTATGGAGAGCGGCTGCCAATTCTGGTCTGTTCGTGGGTGCAGGATCCATGGCACGGAGCCCGCGATCCAGGACATCCCAGATGTGCTCTATAGGGTTCATATCTGGGCTCCTGGGTGGCCATGACAGTCGTTGGATCTCCGCTGCATGTTCCTGGAACCATTCCCGGGCGACGTGGGAGCGATGTGGTGGCGCGTTATAATCTTGAAACACCGCAGAACCGTCTGGGCGCTGGAAGACCAAAAATGAGTGGAGATGGTCTCTGAACAGCTCAACATACCGCGTACAATTCGAAGTCTCTTCCATAACACCTAGGGGGCCAATTTCATATCAGTAAAATGCACCACAGACCATAACAGAGACACCAGCGACCTGGACCACACCTTCGAGGCAGGCGGGATCCATCGCTTCATGTGGTCTGCGCCATACACGGTGCCTCCCATCGGCATGGTGCAGTTGAAATCGTGATTCGTACGACCATATTACGTTACACTATTGTTCCAGTGTCCATCCCTGGTGACTGGCGACAAATGCGCGTCATTGTGCCCGATAACGTTAGGTTAACAGTGGCATCCGTATGCGGCGCCGGCTCCCATACCCCATAGAACCCATGTTCCTACGGATTGTCCACTGGGAGACGTGTCTAGCACGGCCTGTGTTGAATAGAGCCGTGATTTGTTGCACGGTTGCCTGTCTGTCACTACTGACAATCCGTCTCAGATGTCACGATCACGGTCATCGAGGGTGGCTGGACGGCCGGTCGTTCGTCTGTTGTGGACGGTGACATTCGCATTCAACCATTCACGATACACCCTGGACACGGTTGATCGTGTGAAGCCGAATTCCCGCACCACTTCCGAAATAACACTTCCCATCCGTCGGGCACCGACCACCATACCCCGTTCGAACGGTGTCAGCTTACGACGACGTTCCATGTTACACCTGTCACATGCAGAGCCACTGCTCACAAGGTTTCCTATACAACTGCCGCTGGCACAAGGGGCGTGTGGTGCGCAGACAACACACCTGCGCATCAGTGCACCGCTATCGCATGACATTTGCTCAGTCAGTGTATTAGAATACGAGACAGTAGGAGCCGGATTCGTTCTGCAGAATTTTCTCACATGGGGACTGCCAGGTCCTCCGGATAAACTCGGTAAAATAGAACAGGTTGTATTTAATCCTGGTTTCTTCGATCATGAGTGGAGTTTCGTCCCCACAGAGTTGTGCAGATAACGGATTAGGCTGTATAAAAACCAACGGAAGAAAAAGATACGGGTATGTGACAATTTTATTGGCAAGTGGCCGATTACAATTGCCGAAGAGACGAATAGCATCTTAGTGGGCAACTGCTCCGTCGGTAAATAAATAAATAAATAAATAAATAAATAAATAAATAAATAAATAAATACAGTGAATTTGTGCTCAAATTTGTGGTCTTAAAAGAAGACACGATTCCGTAGAAAGGGAATGATTAGTATCTTACAAGATATGGGTCTAGATAGGAAGAAAAAAACTTAAACAGACAGTGACTGGTGACTGGCACAGTATCCAAGCTCAAATTCGGAGGGATTCAAACAAGAGCCAGATAGGGAAGTTGATTATATTCCCTTCTGTGCAACTGGATTCTTGACAAAGTGATTACAGAATTGCGTCCCAAAATGCAAGGAATAGGAGGCTTTCGAATGGGATAAAAGAACAAACGAATTGGAGTTGACTGTTCATCCATTCTGGATGACATGGTGGTTCTTTCGGAGTCAATAGAGAAAGCACGGAACCAAATTGTCCAACTCCAAGAAGAAGCAGGTAATTCAGGCCTAAAGATCTCCTTCGAGAAGACAATACATGATCAACATCGAAACAACACACAGATGAAAAACTGTTGAGAGCGAAAGGATTCAGGAAATGGAGAAATTCAAATATCTGGGAGAGTGGATAGACAATAAACTGTCAAAAAGAGAGGCGCTGTTAACGGGAATCAACAAGATGAACGTGACATATAAACTATGAATACTTCCAACAAGATCTCGATCAATGCAGAACTCAAACAATACCAGACAGTGATCCGACCTGAGGCTTTATATGCAGCTAAATATTTCAACCTGATAAAAACAGGATTCGTCAAGAAGTTGGAGCTGGTGAATAGAAATATTCTGAGGAAGATACTCGGACCTCACATAACAGAGGATGGATTATACAAAAATAAAGGAAACCAAGAATTATATCTCAAGATAGAAAATATCTCACATACCATCAGGAAGAGGACAACCATGTACTTTGGACATATCTATAGAACGCTAAGGCGCGAGTTCTCATTCGACAGAGTAAGAGAGATGTATGTCGTGTATGGCGTCACATACACCGTCAAATCAAGCGTGGATTAAAGTTCGACATATTTCGGGTATACATGTATCATCTTCAGTACAGGGAATTTCCATTGCAGGAAGTATCGTCACTGAACCCCTCTCGATTAATAATCATCTAGCTAGCCATTTCGCGGATGTGTCTGGCTCTGGGAATAACCATCGTGATTCCTCGCTCTGAAGCGGGAGGCAGATCCTCATCACCTCAGTTTTGCCACTCAAGCTTCAGAGGACTATAACGTGCCGTTCACGAAGTGGGAACTCCGCAGCGCTTTGGCGCTTTGCAAGGACACGTCTCCTGGACCAGACAATGTCCATAACCAGATGTTGAAATACCTTAGTGATGATTCCCTGTTTTATATCTTTCGCGTATTCAACCGAATCTGAATAGGGGGTTAGTTTCCGTCTCAGTGGCGAGAGGGCATGTTAATTCCTGTCCTCAAGCCTGACAAAATTTCTAAGTATGCACGAGGTTACAAACCTATTTGTCTTACTAACTGTTTGTGTAAGCTATTGGAGAGGATGGTAAAGGACTTTCGTCCGAGTACCAATGTGCTTTCGGAACCGCTCGCTCCATGCCTGGAGAGCTCTACTCAGGGTCCTTTTGTCCGAAAACAGCAATTGCTGGATGTTTTCTTAGACTTAAAAAGGCCTATGACACCTCATGGTGATATGGTATCCTTTCAGTGCTGCATTAGTGGAGATTCCGAGGTAATACCTATGTAATTATTGTGAATTTTTATCCCTTCGTCTATTCCGTGTCTGAGTAGGGAGGGCATATTCGCAATACCACGCTCACAATAATGGAATCCCACAGGGATTGGTTCTTACTCTGTTCATGATTGCCATAAACGGTATTGTCGCTTCTGCTGGTTCATCAGTAATGCCGTCGCTATATGTGGACGATTTTTCTCTGCACTATAGCTCGCATAATATGGCAGTCGCAGAGCGGATATTACAGCAAGCTATTAGGAGAGTGGAACAATGGACTTTAGAATATGCTTTCTGTTTTCAACCGCAAAGACCTCTGTTGTACACTTTTGCTGGAAGCGCAGTCGTCACTCCCATCCTGAGTTTTCTTTAGGGAATGTCGCTCTTCTTGTAGTTGACATTTTCCGATTTCTTAGGCTCTTTATCGATAGAAAATTATCATGGGAGCTACACGTGCGGTACTTAAAAGTGAAATCCATTAGGAAGTTGAATATTTGTAAGTTTCTTAGCGGCACTACTTGTGGGGGCAGACCGTACGGTGCTCCTACGATTGTATGGGTCACATGTTTTACCTAGATTAGACTACAGCAGTGCAGCATATGGATCAGCAAGGCAAAGCGTCCTTGAGAAACTGAATAGCATCCACCACAGCGGAGTTAGGTTGGCAATGGAGTTTTTCATACAAGCCCCATTGCTAGCCTACCTGCTGAAACTTGATTGACGCGTCTACACCTGAGGCGCCAGCAAATGATTCTGTCCTATGCTGCAAGATTCCCGTGAGTATTTCACAATGGAAACCGTCGGCTAAACGCTGCTTATCCTAGAGCAACGCGGCCGCTTTGAGTACGCTCGGATAGCAATCACAGATTGTTTGATGTAACTTAGGTTCCCTGTATTGTCACACAACCAAGTGGGGAACTGTAATTGGAACTGAACACAGTCCCGAAGGAGAACAGGGACCCTTCGATTAATCGGAGGCCCTTCCTGTCCGTTGTTGGCCGTTAACCTTATTCAGTCATCATTTACACGGATGGTTCGAGGGCAGAAACGAAAGTGGGCTGTGAGTTCGTTGTCGACAATGATAGGTTTACTTTTCCTCTCCCGTATACCTGTAGTGTGTACACAGCCGAGCTCAATGCTATCTGTGAAGCTCTGCGGTACACGCTGTCCGATGAGCGCCGACACTTTCTGTTGTGTACATAATCCTTTACCTCGCTGCAATCCATTTATATATGTTTCCCTCGGCACCCTTTGGTGCAGCGAATCCAGGACTGGCTGGCCGAGTGTTCGGAACCGGTACCAGAATCACGCTCATGTGGCTCGCAAGCCAGATGGGTGTGGAGGAAACTGAGTTGGCTGATAAGGCTACCAAGGAGGCTGTTACGTTGCAAGGTTCCAGCAAGTGATATTCGCTCTCAGCTGAGACATTCGGTTATGTTCCATTGGGAGATGGAGTGGCCGCCACTCCACTTCCAAATAAGCTGAGAGCGATGAAAGGAACAACGAAGGTATAGAGGACTTCCCATTGGGATTCTAGGATGGAAGCAGTGGTATTATGTCGTCTTCCGATTGGCCACGGCATAGTAACGCACTCCTATTTACTGACAGGATAACCCCCTTCGGTATGTACCTGCGGCGATCATCTTACCGTGGTACACAAGCTTACGGAGTGCGTGGACCTGGCTAATCTGCCCTGTAGTCTAAAACTTCCGAGTACCATCTCCCTTATTCTACGAGATGACGAGCAGTCAGCAGACCTCGTCATCCGTTTTATGAGGGATAGTGGTTTATTATCGTATATACAATTAGTGTTTTGTGTTACTGTGTATATTATTGTTTACTATGTTTTATTGTACTGAAACTGTTTTAGTTTGTGTTTGTATCCTTTAATGTGTTTTCTAAATATTTATTTGTATAATATATTATTGCATTTTAAGGCAATTTCTTATTTACCATAATCGATCATCCGCCATAAGTCATTGCGAATTAAATCCACTGATTATTCTAAACTCACAATCATTGTTCATCATTTGTCCTAAATTCTAGTCATTGGGTACATTTGAACATTTTAACTATCATATCATCCAACTTGTACCCTGAGCAACCGACGACCTAGATATTACGCCCCTTTAAACAACGAGCATTATCATCAGCATCATATCTACAGGATAAGCAGGGGAAGACTGACAAATCGGATATTAAGACTTTTTGAGAACAAGAAAACTGCGGTCCACTAGTATCAGGAGGGGAAGAAGGACCTGCAAAATATAGAAATACATGGAACGGATTTCAGTAACAGGTATGCTTACAAGTCAAGGACCAAGACCACCAAGACGTTTCAAGGATATCTTAGATCCCATACTCAAGCGCTGTGTACAGGACGAAGGAGAAGATTGCAGAGTCTAAGCATGAGGAAGAAAATTAACGCCCAGAAACAGATGAAGCTGGATTCGCATTAACGTGCTCAATAGTCGGCCAAAACGAGAGAAGAAATAACTAAAACCGTTCAACGAACTTCATCTATACGGCTATTAGCTTATTGACTTTATTTATTTAGAATAACTTCATATGACTTGCCGTCTAGGGACATGAATGGCTCATCATATCTCGATTATATGTTTAAAAATATTGGGTGAATTTTTTGTACCACCTGCAATTTCTGCCTAATTATCCTAAGTCTGCAAAATGCAAAGGAAAACGCTGTCTACGGAAAAGGCAGGACTACCAATACCATCCTCGAAGTCAACCACGTCCCCAAGAATTCGTGGAATAAATTCAACATGAAAACTCTTTTCTTTTCGTTCTATTTGCTTTACATTGCTCCATCACGAAGAGGTCTTATGATGAACATGGGATTCCCTGCTTGTCGTAAGAGGCGACTGAAAGGGGCCCCGTTGTTTTTAACTTGGGAGCGTGGGTCGTTGACCACGGCGCCCTTATCTGTGTCCTGGCATTGCTTTCACTTACCTTGCCAGGCTCCTCACTTTCATCTATCCTATCTGACCTCCCTTGGCCGACGCGGGTTGTTTTCCGACCCCGACGGTACTGGAGCAGTCTTTCATTATCACGCCCTTCCTGGCCCTTGGTCTTCCTTCCTTGTCTACCTTCATATTTCGAAGTATCGGATCTGTTCATTGCTTTCTCTCTGATTAGTGTTAATAGAGGATGGGGGGGGGGGATGGTTGCCTAGTTGTATACTTCCTCCTAAAAGAATAATCATCACCACCACTATCCTGCTGTTTAGCACTATCGAACTGTTGCTGCTTATTTGTTCACTGTGTTAGACTGTGTGAATTACTGGACTGTCTCTGGAGTGGAAGAAAGGAACAGTCATCGCGTGTTGTATAGCTAGTAGCATTGTGTTCAAATCCAGTTGACTGCACGTAGCTGCTGTATGGGATGACTGCACTTGGAGAAGTGAAAGTAAAGGCGAGCCTCTGAACAGGATTATAGCCATCCCCAGGTAATGCCAACGACCCGGACTCCCTGCTGTGCAGAGACTTGTAAATAGCATTTAGTGAGCAAGGGCCTTCGTGGCTGAAAAGAATTCTATTACGTAAGGCAGAAGACCACATGGAAGGGCAGCAAGTAGGTGGCTAGATCAGGGTAGGAAGATAACTGGCCTTCTTCTTCAGAACGTCCCTAGAAAAGCTGAAGATCAAACCGGATGGCGACACTTTGTGCAGCATGTAATTCTCCAGAGACAAAACAATGGGGTCACGACACTCAGTAATGAGTAATACGACTGATATATATAAAATATGTGTGTGTGTGCATTTATTGCATCATCCTGAAATAAATTTAAGCGATAAAACAAACTCTATCTTATTCGTTGTTTTTGGAATGAATGCTAGTAAACTAAAAATTTTTTAAACATCTCGACAAAGAGAAAATAATTTACCCTTCTCGCTAGATAATGAAGAGGACTAAGACACATTATCTGAAAAAGCATTAGCAGTGAAAATGAATCAATAAACAGTAATTCCGTGACAGAAGGTGATTCGGAACAAAATAACGCCGAACAAATCCTCAACACAAAAAGCGAACAAAATCTATTATATACTAAAACGCTTCGCTAAAGTTCAGAAGTTACATATAGGCTGTTATTACGGTGGGGTTGCCACTCCCAGAGGCATTTTATACTTAGTGTCAGTGTTACTTTAGGCCGATCCTTAGGAGTACAGACGCATTTTACAACCGCTTCACTGAAGTACACACGTTACTGACGAGAAAATGTTCCTCTGTTTTATCTGCCGTTAAGACTGGCGTCCTCTCGCGCCATCTAAACCGTTGAAAAGGAAGCCCGTGGTGATATTAAGAGTAGAAAGACAATGGAAAGGCAATATGATTATTGGTGGTAAAATCCTTGAATTTGTTAACAGTTTCAAAAAGCTAGGAAGTGAATTAATGCAGAATACAAGGCTGTAGATGGAGATTAGCAGTAGGGTGCAAGAGGGTAATGCGCTATACCAGAGTGTAATAAACCTTGTCTGGAATAAGGAAGTAGCAAGGAAGTGTGAAGAGATAACGTACAGAATATATTGTGCACCCGTATTGACTTATGTGGCTGAGAACTGGACAATAGAGAGGAGAGTAGAATTCAAGCGAGCAAAGTATGATAGCGAAGGTCGGAATGGAAACATAAATGAGCAGGGGGAGAAGTAATACCCCCACGTGGCGCGTCCCAGGTGGCGGATAGGGGGGTCCTAACCGGCTTGCCGGTGGACTTCAGGTAAATAAAATATCTCTCGTGGACCAAACACACAACCCCCTGTGGGTGGGGGACGCAGACGAAGAATATACCCACGGTATCCCCTACCTGTCGTGAGAGGCGACTAAAAAGGGCGACCAAGGGATGATTGGATTAGAACCGTGAAACTACTTGTGATTAGTACCACCACGCGGGGAACACCACGGGTCGTTATTACTTGCGCGTAGTACCACTATGTTAGGTACCAAATCGGTTTGTGATTAGTAGCAATCAGGAGCACCGTGCGGTCAGGTGTGGAGAACTGCAGCGTGACATTCACGGTACTGACAAGTGAGCAAGGTGAAGTGGTCTGCTTCCTTGCGGAATAATAATAGGTTGAAGGTGGTAGTAGTGGGAAAGTTATTGTGTAGATTAGAAGTTTGAAGTGACATGGATTGGAGAACTAAATTATACCAGTAAAAGAATTGATGACAAAAAGAAAAAAAGAAAAATAACACTGGTTAGAGTTGGAATTTAACGTGGCAATTTGGGCTGAGATCATTACAGTATCGTCGGAACCATTGGTTTCTGCTAGTGATAGTCATTTCTAGGGGAAGGATTTTTTGGTACTAGTAGCTTAGAATGCAGCGGTATTTGAACTAGGCGTAAGTGTCTTATACCCGCACAACGGTTCTGCCTTGAGATCTATATAAATATTAGCGATCAGAACTATTAGAACCCCTAAAATGTATGCACCTCACCTACATAACTGACACTTGCGCCTTATCGAAATACCTCTGCATTCTAACGTACTAGTACCTAAAAAATTCTTTCCCTTATCCTTTCTTTAGGAATTCTCGTTTATATACTCCTGACACTGAACATCGTGTCTCGCTGCTCGAACCAACATTCTGCAGCTAGGAAACTCTCAAATAGAAATACTTCGCATGGTAATTTTTCCTATGTATATATGAGAGCTCGGTGAGTATTTTCTTTCGCCGGTAAATCTTTCGTACGGTGCAATTATTTATTCATAAAATACTTCTAATTAAATTTTGTGAAGTGAAATTTAATTAACTCTTTCTTCTCTGGTTCTTTTATTCTGGAATTCTGTAAAACTCGCTATGCACATATTAGTGTAATATAACGTTCGCCAGCTCTGTTATGAACAAGGTAACCCAACACCGTGCTCTCCGGGGTACTACTGTTTAATTCGTTTTGTTGCGCGCTGGTCTTCGTGCCGTAACTGTAACGAATCTTCTGGTACAGACGTCTGGGAACAAGTCTATGTTCACTATTCCACCTGCATATACCGAACACCGATATGACGAGAAAGCTGCATTGAGCGATAATTCAACAGGTTTACGCAAATTGAGGTCGCTTATTACATTTATGCTATCATTGTCCGTCAACTTATATTTTGTTATTAAACACGTTGGAAGCTTTTCCCCCCAACATATAAATATGTACAATCAGTTAAAGTAAATTGTTGACCCACTTATAGAATCGAGAAATTTCGAGGGTGAAATCAAGGATAGTTCAAAACGTCTCGATTTCAATACCAATGAGGAACCAAACATGCGGAAACTCGGAGGCAAGTTATGCATAAACAGTATTATTTCGTAAAACTTACCTCTCTTTGGTAGAGGACTGTCGCAATTCTTGGACTCGTTGAAATCTTGCAACAGATCTATTTTCAAATTCGGCCTATTCAGGTAAACAAAATAGTTACATTCCTATCGCGATGACCACCATGAAGGGATGTGGATGTCAAAACAAAATATTTTTGACACATTTATAGATGGAATCCGACCATGAAAACTGTGGAATTTATTTTCATGACATAAAGCTAAATTATGAGGCTATCGTTTTGAAATGGGATTTTGTGCAATATCAAACACGTGCCCTCACTTAGGCTAAACAGTTAAATGCTGACTGTTAATACTTTTAATAGCATTATTTTAGTAGAGAGGTATGAATAATTTTCACAATACACTGAAAGTTCAGAAACACCTGGTATTATAATTATGTTGGAATTTCCTCTCCTTTGATTTGATTTAGTGGAGTAACTGAAATAATGGAAATAACGTTGCAAGCACCAATAGTAGTCAGTTATCATGTTTGTGTTACCACCTGCCTTGATATAGTTGTTCCGTGATCTTTATATGTTGGAGGAAGCGGCCACCCTAATCCTCATTTATATCACCAAGACTTGGGGAGTGCATATTTATGTGGCTATGCATGAAAAGCAGTTAGATACTCACGTTCACTCCTATCAGCTATGTCTGTCCCTTAGTCCACTGTGTGACGTTTTCAGCGCATGTTATGAAAAATTTCTGTGGTGTACAGCTTGTCATGGTAACCGGTAAGGTAAGGTAAGGGTGTATTCTGCCCGAAGGCAGGTCCGAACCTCCGCAGAGGTATGCCTGAGCCGGAGTTTACGTACGGTAGGGTGGCCAGTTCATTTCCGCTCCTCCATTCACTTACCCCCCACCAACAGCGCGTGGCAACCCATCCAAATCTTGACCACATCCAATGTTGCTTAACTTCAGGGATAAATAATAAAATAATAAAAATAATAGTAAATAATAAATAATAAAATAATAAAATGTCTCAGATTAGATAGTCTTCGCCGAGAAATGTGCCACTTTCATAGCATTATCACAGCCTAGAAATAACTCTTGCAATGTGCGAGAGTTTGGGCACAGTTCCCAGGTACGCAGGTGTAAAATTGTCTGTCTCTCCCCACACTCGTGGAGATCTGGAACCTGTAGGTATCCTCAACTCTACATCTCCCCAAACCACTCCAAAATCTGTTGCATGATCGCCAGTTTTCACAGTTGATGTCATGGTTTGCAGGGAGGCTTTCCTTGACCTTCATCCACTCTGGTAGTATAGTGGATTGCCATAGCTGTGTCCTGGCTACCTCAGATTTTACAGTCAACATTGTTGTTCTCTGATTTGAACCATCTCCTTGGAAGTTGGTGACCAAAGTGAGGATGGGCAAAGTTTGTACTTGGAATCGAATTCCAATGCTGAAGCAGTTTATGCCTGTGTTATATTGAAACGTGACCTCATGGTGCAAAATGGATTTACTGTATGTGTTCAGCACCCTCAAATTAATCAAGATCAGCTGTTAACATACGGCCACATAAATTGACGTAGAGTCGTGTTCTTATTCACCAGCAGTACCATGAGTACGATGAGCCGTAATAAATCTCTTATGCACAAAAGTTACAACAAACATAAAATGGGAAATATATTTGGTGCGGACTAAAGTCCGTTCTTATTGGCATTTAAAACACCTGGAAGCCACTTAACGAGAAGGGCGGACAAGTTGCTGGCTTAACTCTGATCCATTCCACCTGAGTTATCCCTGCTGTAGAGCTGGTTGTGGCCTCTCCGGGCTGAATATTTCTCCTGTATGGAATTCAACGTGAGCGAACTTATTTCAAGCATTTACAAAGACACAATCAAGAGCAAAATATATTGTAGTACCCTAGGCTCAGTTATTAGAAACACAGTGCTGAAATATAAAGAAGGGTAGCTAAT
This sequence comes from Anabrus simplex, assembly GCF_040414725.1. Classification (NCBI taxonomy): domain Eukaryota; kingdom Metazoa; phylum Arthropoda; class Insecta; order Orthoptera; family Tettigoniidae; genus Anabrus; species Anabrus simplex. The sequence goes on along the minus strand of NC_090268.1, from coordinate 211,084,668 downwards.
GCGAAAACTGCTATGCTGCAGATTCCAAGAATATGGAAGGGTCATGATATTGTCATCACCACAAAAAGGCTCCTTGTCAACACACGGGTGTTCTCCGTCTTCATATGCACATCTAAATGTTGGATGAATTTTTGCGGCTTTTTCCTATGCTGATCCGGACAATTTCGGATTCGTCACCTCAAAAGTTTCTGTAGCGGGTTCGCCGAACATACACAGGTGCACACTGTGTTGCCTACACTGTAACCTCCAGTCCAGAAACTCCCCACTGTAAGCGCCACTCCAAAAACGTATTGACTGTAGTACATGAGTGTACGCCGTGTTGCATGCACCGTAGGCGCCAGTGCACGAGCTTTTTGAATGTAGCAATATTTGGTGGGGTCAAAAGTGCGTTCGTATCGCCATTTAGATCGCCTGGAATATATGCGTAGCCACTGACTGGTGTGGAAGGACGGACAAATCGGATAAAATATCAAAATGGATTTATGCTTTCGAAATGTTCTCTAGGAGGCCGATGCTGAGAATTTCTGCCGAGAGAACAAATCAGTTGATTCTTGATAAGCTACAGAACAAAATGAGCCTGGATTTCATAGTGAAGCAAAGAATTGCGAGATATTCCAATCACTCTCTTAGGAAGGGGAGATTTAAAAAACTATCCTACAATGGATGCTCGAAGGCTCGTGAGACCACGGAAGAATTCCAACAAGATGTATCGACCAAATTAAACAGATTGCAAGTGCTCCGTTACAACGATGCATTAGAATGGCGGCCCACCTGTTGGCCATGATCGCTAAGGTGTCAAGTCTGTATGGTTTGCCCAAATCGTGGTTAGACTGCAGGAGTGCTGTCGGTGGAAAAAATAATTTTCAACCAGAATGTTGACCGGCTGGGTGGGAAATGTCATGTGTTACAATTTTTAATCACTACATTGCGTACCAAAAACCTGGATTGTTTCCTGAACCTCTCCACCGTGTTCATATGGCGTGAGAGCATATGATGCATTTGATGGTGAATCGTACGTCGGTTTTAGACGTTATGCCTTGACCAGAGCCATTGGCATTTTTTGACAGGAGTAGTTTAAGCGCCGACACCGGCTTTCACCTTCTCCCATTTCACATCCAGATGCGCACAACGCCAATAGGTGCAACACGTGAGTCGATCTGCCCTCGGATATTCCCGGCACCAATAAATATCTGTGCTAATAAACATAAAGAAAGGAAAATTCACGGTAATAGAACAGAAATTTGGAGCTCTACAAGACAGTATAAAGAATCAAAATTATGGTGAGGGAAAGGAGACTGACGTTTTATGGCCATATCAAAAGAATGAACCCTGAGAGATTGGACAACAGGATACTTCTTCTGCAGGAAAAGTGGAAGAAACAACCGGGGTGGCTTACACAGGTGCACAATGGAGGAGGATATAAAAGAAATTCATTTAGGAAAATGGTTGCGGAAATAAGGAATGCGTCTGAAGAGCAAGATGCGAAGTAACGGAACATCTCGGTGGAAGAGCGAGCAAGAAGAAGAAGTATTGAATCTTTGGCAAGAGTGTAAAGAGAAGGATATCGGTCTGCGTGACAGAAGGAAGATTGTGTAGGCGTGGCCCACAGGTGGCCGTATCTATAAATAATAATAAGAAGAGCATAAATAACACAAAATGGAAAATCAAGGAAGAAGAAAAAGAAGAAGGAAAATGAAGCTAATGTATATAGGAAATAGCATGCTAGTGGAAGGATATGATAGGAAGATACCCAAGATCCTTTTGAGAGTTAAGGAGATACGACTTGAATGGAGTACGGAATATGGATGGGAGTCTTCATTCTAGCACCGCGGGAAGGGACGTGGAGGAGAAAGAAAGAAACTAATTCAGGTGACCTAAATGAACCATTAGCAACTACTGCGGTGCTACCTGTATGCAGGGTGTGACAATAAATTAGGCCAAACTTTCATCACACATTCCTCAAATGTTGAAGAAAAAATATTTGTGAAAGTGTGTCAGAAAATAACCGGAATTTTTTTTTTTTGTATTTCAATAATCCCGCGCTGGAGGTTTCAGGTTGTAGTACTGGAATGGTCTGACCTTGAGTAATCCTGTGCGAAGCACGTCACTCGCCTGAGGCTCCTCAGTTGCAGGGGAGCAGTTCAGGAATGAGGCCGCGCTCACTCTACCCAATTAGATGCTGTGCGCTCCTGGACAAAACTCCAACACAAACAGTGGAATTGTTGACGCAAGCTTACAGAGAGGATGCCATGGGAACGAGTGTGGCACAAACGCTTTAAGTAGGCTAAAACTGATACTGGAAAAGCTCGACGTCCCGGAAGACCCCTCAGCTTCGAAAATCGGCATCATTGTGAATACAGTTGATGCCGTGTTGAAGGAATACCGCCGTTTTACCATTGAACAAATTGCTGTAATTATGAAAGACAAAACTTTGCTCAAACGGGATTTATCCTGCAACAGGACAACGCACCTGTGCATCGGGTAATCAAGACACAAGGCACAAGGCACAATAACCGAATTGTGCATTGAGATGATGCCACATCCACCATATTCACCGGACCTAGCACAATGCGATTTCTATCTATTTCCTGCAGTGAAAAAAGGAACTTCGGGGTCGCCATTTTCAAATTGATCAAGAAATAAACAGTGCAATTTCGGGTGTACTCAACAGACTATCAAGGAAGTGAGGAGTGTTTTGAACAGTGGACTGAAGGCTGGAACCATTATATTGTGTCTGGGGGAGAATATTTTGCCAGTATTTTGCTGTAATACATTCCGGTTACTTTTGGCACCCCCTCGTATGAACGTGGATCTGGAAAATCTTTATATCAAGAATAGAACTCATTTTCGCTGTGGTTTGGGTCACGTGGCTGTCCGCTTGAATTCGGGAGATGGTAGGTTCGAACCCCACTGTCAGCAGCCCTGAATATTGATTCCTGTGGTTTACCAGGTAAATACAGGGGATGTACCTCAAATAAGGCCATGGGGTTTCCTTCCCACTCCTAGCCTTTTCAGATCCGATCGTCGCCATAAGACCTACCTGTGTCGGTGCGACGTAAAGCAAATTGTAATCAGAATGTTCCGGCATACCACACGAAACTCGTTCTTACATAAAATGTTCAAAATGCCATCCATTAGCACTGATATATGTATCAACCCCCCTGTCGTATTCAGTCACGTATGTGCTGATGTATCCTTGGAGTATTACGTATGGTTTTAGGCCTTCCACAAAACTCTCTCTGTTTTGTGCCTGGGTTCGATACACGAGAGCAGCTAATGCACCCACAAATAAAAGTCTAGTGGGCTTAGGTCTGAAGAATGTGGTGGCCAGGAAGCTATCCATACCACTGTCTATGTAATATACTTTCTTCTCCTAAGTGTGAGGGATGTGTCCCAATGATTTGTCCTAACACCCTGAATATTCTCGCCTAGTATAAATAAGGTTGCCGACAGTGTGACTGGAACTGACCATCTGCTCACAGCTATGTGACGCGAACGGCTCAACCAACTCCCTCGGCCTTTCATTCATGACTGTCTACATTTCTACTCCTAGATTGCTACATTTATTAATATAGGTAAATTAACAGTTAAATTCAGAGGCAGGTAAAACACTCAGCAATATGAGGGATCGCTTTGGATTCAAGAGGAAAATATGTATTTATAAAAGTAGTCAGGTTTGAAACGTGAGAGACTAGGACGAAAGATGTGGTGAACAGCATTTTCGTCGAAGCTCTGTATTCCCAGCCCTCTGCTTTACATAAGCTTGATTGACGGCTCATACAAGCTGCATACACACGTCTCCACATTTATGAATAGTTGAGGGAGGAGCCAGTTTAAAGAGGAGCTTCTACTGAGAAGTACAGTGCGATATTAATGGAGAGAAAGTTCTTCATAAATTTATAGTTCCGATGAGCTTAAATAGTAATTCGTGACATATAACAACACTAACATAGGACAAGTGTCTGTTCAGAAGGTGCTATCTCCACCTTACGAACGTTGTGGGAAAATCGAAAGATGCGTAAAATATAAGGCACATGGAAGTACCCATGATCAGGTTTGGTACAATTTTTGGCGATTAAGTTCTCCTGAAATAAATTTAGTAACGTCAGTTGAAAGCTATGTTTTTGATCATAAACTCTTCTTGTTTATTAAGTGATAACTTGTATGACGTTTAGGTCTTCCCTTGGATGTTGGACTGCTCACCTATACTGACTAATTTTCGATTTGACAAAGAAGATTTTTTAAAGAACTTTAAAATCGTGCAATTCACTTTACTCCATTTCAGTCAGCTGGGACTGTTGCTCTATACGAGCGAACACTGTGCATAGCTAACACCGGCTCACTGCACTCGGTTCTATATTGCTCAGAATGCACAACGAAATAAACAAGCCCGTCGCACCACATGAACCAGTCGGTACAAGATACTCTACCTACTCTAGGCTACTCGCGCCAGGTTTCTCTTGGTCAGACACAACAAACTTCACATCGCTAGTATGAGTGGATTTTTTCTGGGGTACATTCCTCGATCATTACGAGGATAGAAGTTAACCACACACTGTGAAAACAGTGCTCGCTCACGAAATATTCTGACGCGGGTAGGGGTGCTGCAAGGGGATGAATTGACTCTCAACTCGCTTCTCATACACAAGTATTGATTTCGGTAGATTACACCAAATCTAAAGTCATTTTTTCTGGACAGACACGCAAGTAATACCTTAACTCCTTATAACCACATATAGATCAGGCAGATGATGTAGATTCTCAGTCTGACATAACCCCATTTTTGAGGTGAAGTGTAAGAAAGGACCATGAGTCCTAACTTCGCCACTATTAAAGACAAATAAATAAAAAAAACCGACTTATTAACTTTTACACGCATAGATGCGATTTTTTGCTGTGAACTTTATAATCACATTCACTGAGTGGATCGAGTAAATCAATCGTCTCACTATTACGACTACGGAGCCTTACAGGACAGAGGATGGGACAAAGAAACTTTTGTCTCCTGCTAGGTAGCTCCTTGATCGTCCTTCGATTGAAGAAATACAGCGTGCTCTTCTCGTTAGCCCGTTATACGCGTTTCGCTTTAGTTTGCCACACATTCTTGTTTGTTGAACACTATATCACATTACCTACTGACAGTACCTTAAAAATCCAAGCTCTAATATAATACCAGGAAGGTAACTCAGGCTTTGAAATCTTATGGAACTTGTCAGTATTACAGTAGCCAGAAGGGAGCGCGAGCACTGCGTAAGCCTAATTTGTTATTCCATGGAGGTTTGAGCACAGCTTTGTATTTTGATTACAGCGCCATTTGATTGTAAGGTGACATAGTCGCAATTTCGGTGCAAATTAATGTCCATATCGTCTGGTAAGTTTCCGGGATATATTTTTTCCAGTCCAGAGATTAGTTATACAATATTATTTCATTTATAATTGAAAATTGCCATCTTAGGGTAGAAAATGCTGACTGGTACTTAGAAGTACCGAAGTAGAATATTCCAAATTGAAAACCATCTACTCAAGCTTTGCATTTATTCATGCAACTTAGGTTTCGTTTATTTTATAAACACAGGTGCGTCAGTATTAGGCTTGTGTGAAAATGGCAAACAGCAGGAAACTATCTTCAGGGCTGCCGACAGTGTAGTTCGAACCTACCATCTTCCGAAATCAAACTGTTACTTGACCTGATATGCGTAGCGAACTTGCTCGGTGCTATAAGAAAAATAAATAATAACAATAAATCTAGATAAATAAAAATGTTCCTTTATTCAAAGTCTTTAATCTCCGGGATTTGTTCACCGATTGCTTTGAAATTATTATCTAACATTGCATTCAAACACGCGCGGGTTTTTAAATATTTTATTGTATTAATATATTATTATTATTATTATTATTATTATTATTATTATTATTATTATTATTATTATTATTATTATATATCATTTCGATTTTAACTGTTTGCCTCATTTTTCAGTGAAATTCGCCGTCGAATTGAGCTGCTTCGATTGATTTTCATTTGAATGCACATATATCTTGAAAATCCGCATGTGTTTTTATATATACTTTTTGAAAAAAAAAAATTCTTTCATTTCGTTTATTAACATTTTTTACTTTTTCAGTGCAATTGGCCGTGTAATTGAGCTGTGTACATTGATTTTCATTTGAATTCAAATTATATCTTGAAATTCGGGCTGGAATTGTGCTGTGTAGATTGATGTGCGTTTGAGTTGAATTCTGTGGCTTGAACAAGAACAACCAATGTCGTAAATGGCAGTTTTGAGATAATGGCATCTCAAGTTTGGATCACGAATTTGGGATTCGATTGCTGCGGGCCTATCAGCTGTGTCACCCAACCTATCACTTTATCGACTATTTCTTAGCTTTCTTACAAATGTTTCAGTATCAATAACCGTTTAATGCTAACAATAGTGATAAAAACTGGACATCGGTTATTGTTCACGAAAGTAAGTGCAGAATCCATGCACATTGATTCCTTATACATTACACTTTTATTTCTACAGAATGCTATTTTGAGCCTTCCTTTATATGGTAAATAAAGTTTACAAACTGTTTCAAGTTTTTAAAATGGCGAAATATCGTGTTCACACACATATTGGAAACATTTTTGTTATATCATTGAAAAAGAAAATACGAACAAGCCTAACGATACATTCTCAGCCCATATTACGATACAATCTTTCCTCAAGCAAGAGATGAGTAAGTACTGTGAGTCTCTTCACCTGAACTTACGCATAGTGCCAAGTTTTCAGAGCATCTTCAGTTCGCTCTATCTCTTGTGGTAAAATGGTCGGCTTGAGGGATGAATATATTCCCGAACAGACTTAAGGTCAGTCAACGTTTTTGGAGGCAGGATCAATGGCTTTGCATGGAGACGCTCCAATTGGTACGGAAAACGAGATTTTGAATTTCGGCGTGGTCCTCGGCGCCTATTAAGGTCCATTTCCGGACATTCATGGACATCCAGATCAGTTTTATAGTAGATTACTGAATCTCAGTCTTTGCGGTACTGAATCCACCTGATGTTTAGCCAGTTAATTACTTGACCACAGGTGTTTTCTTTCCCGTGCACGAAACTCCGAGAAATCTCCGACGAAAAATTTGGGAAATCATCCTGTTACATTTCCGTTACTTTTTTGTGGGGGTCTGCAACGGATCGCTGCGACTAAATTCAGCCAGTCTCTTGGTAAATCAATTCTTACATCTGTTAGACAGTTTCTAGCTTTTATTGCGTGCATTTTATCGGCTTCAATATGCGTATGGCCTGGTAGAAGATATTTTGTGGTTGATTATCTTAAGAGCCTTGTCAGTCTGAGGGACACTGGCCATGAACAGCAGGCACATAATAGAGAATAAACGTTGTGGGTTTGCCCGCTCCAGCATTCACTATAGATGTTTACCTCCTCTACATGATCAGGCAATGACTGGATGAATTTAAACATGCATGATGCCATTTCTTGAACCCCTCTGCGTGCTGTGATTTCATCCCACATGTAGCAGTCTACATGTATCTTCTTCTTCACAGCTGAAAAAACTGTTAAATTGAAAGTCCATAGTGATCGCTTGTAGAAAGGCAAGCCCCTAGACAATAGAGGTCTTGGTAGGCACTGTTGCAAATCGAAACGAGCGAACACGAACTTGACATTTTCTTTAGTTTTCATTTTGTCGTTCCTCTCTTCCTCATACATCTTATCAGCCATTTTCTAGTGCTTTTCGTATTCGACCTGAATGGATCCCATATCTCCCAAATTATATGTTTCTAAAAGAACTTTATTTTTGTCACATCTATGAAGTGTGTCTTTCTTTGGGTTTTTAAAGCTTAAATTGATATCCTCGACGAAAATATTACGGTAGACTGATTCAGTCTCTATTGCATTTCCAGCTTGCTTTGAATCTTTGACATACCGCATCTTCGAAAGAGACAGCTACCCTTCCCCCCCATGGCGCAACAACACCGAAGGGCTATGGCCTACCAAGCGACCACTGCTCAGCTCAAAGGTTTACAGATTATACGAGGTGTCGTGTGGTAAGCACGATGGATCCTCTGGGCCGTTATCCTTGGCTTTCTAGACCAGGTTCGCTATCTCATCGTCAGATAGCTCCTCAACTGTAATCACGTAGACTTAGTGGACCACGAACCAGCCCTCAGATGCAGGTAAAAATCCCTGACATGGCCAGGAATCGAAATAGGGGCCTCCGGGTAAGAGGCACTGCGCGGCCGGCAGACAGCTCTCCAGATAAGTATTTTTCCGCGTATTGCGCCTGGAGTAATGGCTTTCATACACTGGAAACTTGTGTATATTGTTCATAATATTTATTCTACTTTCATCGGACATCTTAATATGGTTACCATGTATCCCTCTCTCATCCGGTAGGTAGATATTGGTACCTGTGGCTCGTCATTTCTCTAGAACAATACGAACTTTTATCAGTGTTACACCCAACATGTTCAAGAACATCGTTTGACAGATTTCATTTCCGTCTACCAGATACTTTTTGGTAAATTTTCGACGACTTACAGCCTCTTCTGTGCGAACTCTCTTCGTCTCAAATTCAATCACGCAGTCGCTCAGATACTTGTTTTGTGCATCAGAAGGAAGTTCATAAAACTAAAGGAATAGTTGTATTCTCTTATCTTCAGGTATGTAACATTTACGGCGACAACGACATGGGAGTTTTAGTATCTTACCCGGCACAGGTTTACCTCTGACTGGCAGATATGTCTCACCTGCCGCTCGATGTTTCATTCTCACGTTCCTTGGCCAAGCATAAGTATTTTGTTTCCGTTTTCTTGATTAACTTTCTGGCTTTCGTGCGAGGTTCAGACTGGCTACCTTCGTCTCTGTTGTCTTGCTTTGAAGTTTTAGTGTCTAGTCTCAGTTCGCTCACTGTACAATTTACCTGTAATTGATCTTCTTCGATGAGGTTTGGATGCTCCGCTCCATATTCCGTCTCATGTGTATCTGAAGAAAAGCTTCTCTCCGCTGAATGATGTGGATGGTATTCAGCAGTATCACTAACAGTATCGTCTGTCTAAACCTTTTATGATCACGCTGCATGTTCATTAAATTATTAAGAATATGAAAATGTTCTGTGACGTGTTAATGTTGTGATATTCACCTTCAAGTTATCGTAGGTAGCTACGCTTGGTATCAGTTACACAATTTTGCATTGTAATAAAGATGACTCTCTACATTTTTCACGTGCTCATTTTCACATACAAGTACCGGTATATCGTTTACAGTAGCTACACATGCACTCAGTACACTGTTCCCTTCCTATCGGAAAATATGTTCATGTTCAAGAGCTTTCACCGGAACATCTCTAAAAATTGAGATGGCTTTCTAATCTTCAGAAGTGTATAAGCGCTCGGTGACATTGCCTCTTCCGCTTGTAATTTCGCCACTTCCATTTACTACTTCATCATCTGGAGATGCAATGGGTAGTATTTCCTTAATAACACCACACGCAGAGGAAGTGCTGCCTTCTCTCGTGGGTGTAAGGTCACTCAGTAATAGATCGTAATCTACAAAAAAAGAATTAAAGAGATCAAGTTAATAATATCCACCTAGTTGCAGGAATTACCCACGTTCGCGAAACATAACAGAGCAAGAATAATGAGTAAAAACATAAAGCGTGAATTCCAAGCATTATTTGCATGAAAATAGCGGGTTCGAAAAGATAAGAATTCCAGGACGTCTTACCTGTGTTTAGCGGAATCTTTCTACATATTTTTCAAGCTCGACTTTGTTAATCCATTTTTAAGCAGCACAGAAACGATGATCAGGCAAATATGCGCATGTTTATAACAGTACCATTCTTCTAAGCAAGACAGAGAGTGCGAAAAACAGCCGTAAACGAGATCAATGACTCGCCTGATATACACTTTGGTTGTTGTCGCTTTCAATTGTTGACTTCTTTCGGTGCGCGCAAAAACAACCAATATTAACATTCATTCTTCTAGCCTTCAGATTTGTGATACATCATCAAAGGATATTGGTTGTGACAGCGCAAGAAATATTATTTAGAGACGATGTAGGACATTGGTTGTTGTTCCATTCGAATGATCGCCTAAGAATGATAAAGAACATGTTAAAACCTGAAAAAGCCAAAAAAATGGACATTGGTCGTTATTTTTCAAGCCACAGAAATATTTCGTTAGTTTTTCTTCTTTTTTCATTAGTTGGTGTTTTCCAATACGTGTTTGTTATAATATTATTCCCCCTTTTTCTGTACAATCGATCTCCTTCACTTCACTTCATTAAAATAATGCCTCACAGAAGATTAAACTTAGGGGAAGCAGTACGACGAGTGCAAATCAAACTGAGGAAAAACGGACATCAGTGAACGATCGAAACAGACAAAGAATGGCTGAAGTACGTGCCGGAGGAGCAGAAAATCGATATGCAGTCAAACTTGAGGATGAATGGTTGCGATCAAGTCGATCAAGTTCTGCAGCTTCAGATCTGCATCGTTCTCAACTAAATGAACGCGACAGGCTGGAAGACGTCAACGAGATACAGCAGGTCAGCGTCAAACTCGACTACAATCGCGTTGCATTCCAGTGAAACCCAGCTGATGATTGTAGCTTGAACCGATGTGTTCTCATTGGCATTATGACTGAAGTGTGTCCTCAGTGCACGGCTCTAACATTTAATGGAGAAACTAAAGGAATATGCTGCGCCGCTGGAAAAATTAAACTGCCTCAACTTGGAGAACCTCCACATTTCTTAAAATCTTTGTTTTCAAGATATACCGCCAAATCAATATTAGGAAATAGAACTCATGCTTCCAAATGACGCCGTTCGGCACAGAAATTTTAACAGATGAATTCATGCCAACTTTCAAAGTAAAAGGACAAATATATCATAAAACCGGCTCCCTGCTTCCGATGCCAAGTGGTCAATATAAAATTCCTACCAATGTATTCCATCGGTGATGGAAATGATGAATTAAATGCACGCTGAAGAGTTTCTACCGGCATAATAAGGTCCATCATTTCCCAACTCAAGAGATTCTTCATGAAAAAGGTAATTTAGTGCATTTTCCAAAACTGCAATTGACGTGACGCCATCTGATACACACAAGATTGTTATTCATGCTGATAAAACACCTGAAGGAGAACATTTGCGAAGATACAATTCTCCAGCTATAGACGAAGTGACAAGTGTTGTAGTCGTAGATCAATTCCAAACTACATATATTGTTCTTAGTCGGGGAAATTATCATTTGACAACAGTTACAGAACCTCGTCGATACTACGATGCCCTGCAATATCCAATCAGTTTTTGGGATGGCGCCGATGGATATCAATTCAATGTTAAGATAATAAATACAGTCAGTGGCAAAGAAAAAATAAGAAATGATTAATGATTCGAGAGATTGGACACAATGACATTTAGAAATGCCGGGTATTGTTTAACCAATATATCGTATATATGTATGCAAAAATTGAATATTCGTACATTTAAATTATAAACATATTCGCTCTGAAGAATATGTCCATTTGCGAGATGTAGTTGTAAATGACGGTAATACAACTAACGTTGGAAAAATAACGATTTTGCCATCTTAATATACTGGCAGTCCACGTTATATGCAAGATACAATTGCGCATGACGTCACTACGGGCGTCCAGACCTAAGCATCACACTTACATGCAATCCAGTTTGGGATGATATACAACAGCTCTTAATTCCTGGGCAATTGCCGATAGATAGGCATGCTATCACAGTTCATGTTTTCAGACAGAAGCCCAACTCGCTGATGGATTTCATGGTAAAACACGAACTGTGTGCGCTGCTGGATGTACTCCGTGGAATGGCAAACTTGAGGACTGCAACGTGCACATATACTCATCTGGCTCAATAAAAATATTACTTCAAATGAAATCGACCATGTGCGCTGAAATAGCTGATGCCGACGTCGATAACGATTCGAATGAAGTTGTGACAAGAAATGTGACACACGGATCTTGTGGTTCACTGAATCCACATTCACCGTGCATGATAGGTGGAAAATGCTGTAAGCGACATCCTCGAGTATTAGTATGCAACGCAGTTGCATTAAACGATGAATATCCTTGATACAGAAGAAGAACAGCAGAATGTGGCGGTAAATTAGCAACAGTACAAATGTGAAACAGTGACATTGAAGTAAAAAGCCAGTGGATTGCTCCATATTCGCCTTCGCTATCAAAAATATACACAGTAAATATAAACGTGGAATACTGCAACTCCGTAAAATCGATCAAGTACAGTACATTTGTAAAAACGTGAATAAAGGCTGCGACATGGCAGTTTTTGTTATGCAACCTGAATGCGGTCATACATATCGATGAAATCGCATAGTATCAATCTGGAAGATACATAATCAGCAATGAAGCTCTATGACGAAATATTTCATTTCCCATACATGAACTATGTCCAGCTGATGCTCACTTAGCAGTACGTATAGGAAATGGGCAACGGACTTATTTCACTCCTGGAAATGTACGACAAATAGTCCGGAGTCCACCCGCTACAACGTTAACCGCTTTCATTGCGTTATGTCAATAACGCAACGCGTTTGCGAAAACCCCTGTTTTATTCAGAAGTGCATTACGCATGGAATGCTAGTGGAAAATCATTTAAAGGAAGCGAACGAAGACAGCGAGTCGACGGACAACCTGGCATATTCAAAGCAACTGCGATAGACAGACTGTACACTACAAATCAAGACGAATGCTTCTTTCTTCACATTCTGTTGGTAAATGTGCCCTGTCCAACGTCTTTGCAGTAATTGAGAATTGTCAATGGCGTTAAACATGCCAATTTCCACAGTACATGTCGAGCTCTGAATTTATTGGAGAACGACCGTCATTGGGCTGTATGAATTAATGACTCGTTCAATGCTTCACATCCAAATCAAATTCGTGCTTTGTTTGCAATCATATTGACAGCCTGCTCTTCTTCATACCCAAACGAATCATGGGATAAAACTAAATCGCACATGTCTGAGGATATTTCCGTCGAGTACGTGAACGTGACAATGATTGAAGATTTGTGCTCAAAAATCGCGAACGAAATTCTCAATCAATAGGAAATGCCTCACCGAATCGATCTTCTGCTGCTTCCTCCGATGTAGAATTGCGCCGTGAACATCACTCCAACACAGTAGATCTTTTGTCGTATGCACAGTCAAATATTCCTAAACTAACATTTTAGCAAAAAAGCATTAACGATCACATAATGTTAACTGTCAATAACGTGTTGGAGAAATCTCCTTCTAGGTGTGCCAGGAGGAACTGGTTAAACGTTCCTAATTACATTAATTCTGGCAGCAATTCGATCACAAAATGATGTATCTTTGCGTCGTCCGTAATAGCTGCGATGTTGTTACCAGGTGGAAGAAGAGCTCATTCCCTTTTAAAATTGTCATTGAAAATGCAATTAATTGAAACACCCACGTGCAACACTTGAAAAGCATGAGGCATGGGAAAAGTATTGGGGAAATGCAAACTAACTGTGTGGGATGAATGCACAATAGTACATAAAAATCCCTTTGACGCTATTCATCGATCATTGCAAGATTTGTGTGGAAACATCAGACCATTCGGGAACGTTTTAATTTTGTTTGCTGGAGATTTCAGACAAACATTACCTGAAATTCCTCGATGTAGACAATCGAACGAAATAAATGCTTGCCTGAACTACTGTATTTCGTAGCGACATGTAAATACATTGAAATAAAGTACAAATATGGGCGTCCAGCTGCAAAGCGGTCGATCAGCTGACATAATCCCACAAGAATAGCTAGAAATTGGGAACGGAAATGGGCGGTTTATCTGATCATACGACAAATTTCAGTGCCTCATAACTTCTGCAATTTACTAACGTCAAAAGAAGAATTGGTAGAAAAAGTATTCCCCAATATTCAAACAAATTATAAGAATCACGATTGGCTGAGTGAACAAAAGAACAAAGACGTCTACGAAAACGGTTACGCGGATACCCGTGGAATGCAGAGGTGAAAGAAGGTGCGGGCTGGAATGGGTCTAACTACAAAGCTGAGAAATTGAATTAAAATTGCATTAAATGTTCTATTTTCTAAAATAGCAAAACTTAACAATTGTCACATAGAATTTCATAGTTTAACAAATAACAACAAGTTAACAAATCAGGTACAAGACCAGGAAAAACCAAGATATAGAGATAATTTAACAAACTGGGCTTCAAGCCCCAAGTTTACGATTTCTGAGCTCTCAGCTCACAAACACATGTATACCAAAGGGCAGAAATCCCTTAATAACCTGGAGCACTTGCTCCCACCAAGCAATGCCAAGCCTCCTAGAGGCACGTTCCCAACACAAAAGAGCTGACCCGCTCTCAGTTTCCCAAGCCTATTAAAGGCAATACCTGGCTTTACACTAGTCTGCCATCAAGACACAACTTACATTAAATGAAACGGGGGCATCTCGTACCTAACCTACTGGGCCTCAGTGGAAAAAGAACAGATTAAGTAAATGGCCCAAAGTACAAAGATGAATGGAGGCGTAGCTTGCACTCCTAAATGAAACTTCTTAAAACCTAAGAGGCACTAGGCCGATGAAACAGGGGCTATTCCCAAACTATGGAGGTGACTCATATAAGAACAATTTAAGACATTACAGAAAGGAAGAAAACCATTTACAAAACGTAGTAACCTCACACTAGTATGAAGGGGAGCTCGAGAGGGTAAAGCACTCTCTATCCCCGAATTATAGTTAGAGATATTTGAAGTTTTACAAGACGATGGGAGATTACATGTTTATTACATAGCAAAGGTTTCGGACCTTCCCCGCGCATTAAACTGCTGAGCTAGCGAGAAATAAAAATGTTAAGTGGCCATTACCTTGTTGAAGAGCTGCTGCCGAATGAAAGAGGCGCTTACCGCCTCCTGCTACACTTCCATACACTAGGCTAGATGTTGTTCGAGTGGCCGAGAGCCAGGAAAAACAGCAGTTTTTATACTCTGGGGAAAGATTCGAGACCTTTCATGAATAATTAAGACCCACCCACAGGCGTTTATTGGTAGCTTACAGTTACACATCAAAATCGAAGAAGAAAGACACGATTGGTCAACAATTAATTACAGAAATTCTGGATTGGCTAAGTTCAAAACTGGCGGAAAAAATATTTATATTGCCAACCCACAAATGAAAGAACGAAATTTCGTAAAGAATAAACTTATGAATACAAAATTTCTTCAAATTAAGTTCTTCCACTTCGCACCAGGGTGCATGGTCATAGTTTTTTAGTAGAGACATCTATGCGAGAATGTCCACACTTATTGATCAATGGAATACAAAACAAGTTGAAATTCACACAGTATTGACAACTTTGTAATCACAAAATTTACGGTAGTGACATCTTCTGAGAAAACTTATGAATGGACCTAGTTTTTAAAGTTCAGGGTTTCTCCTGTAGAGAATTTATTGGCGCAAGATTTAAAATTGCGGCATAAAGGTGTACCGCCCGGTACAAAAACAATCATTCTATTCCAAGCAAGTTATTCGCAAAAATGTCCGTCCATATTGTTGTTGAAGCTGATGAATCAATTAATTATCGAACAGAATTTTTGAATTCACTCAATCTGCCAGGGATGCCACTGCATGTACTGCAAATGAAAATCGGCGTGCCAATTATCATGTTGCGAAGTATCAACCAGCCAAAACTGTGCAATTCCACGCGGTTGGCAGAAAAACACTAATGAGACACGCCGTACAATTAACGATCGTGACAGGACCTTTCAAAAGTGAAGATGTCCTCATTCCCTGCATATCCATTATTCCAAAGAAAACATACATTTTCGGTGTAAAAGCTTGCAATTTCTAAATCGATTAGCGTTTGAAATCACCATCAACAAAGCTCAGGGAAACTATTTAGAATTGTGAGGTTTAGATCTAGATACGAATTGCTTCACATATGGACAATTGTATGTCGCATGTTCTAGAGTCGACAAACCTGACCATCTCTACATCTACACACACAAAGGAAAACAAAACAAAATATTGTACACCCAGAAGCAATGTGACATTAAATACATTAGAAACGTGTGCTTTCTCCTTCCTTTCTTATCCAATGGAAGAACATATTGCAAACGTGTGCTTTCTCTTTCATTTCTTACACATTTAACCACAATGAGACACAGGAATTTGTGGCAGGGTACAGCTAGTAGTAAATATTGATGTTGATTGCCTAGCCTTTGCAGATGATCTTGCATTTTTTCAGATTTCTTATACACAGCCATGGAACAGGTTTTTCTTCTTAAAACACAAGGAGCGAATGCAGGCCTACAGATGTCGTTTGAGAAAACATTTTTAACTACTATCAAACTGGCACCCGGAGAGCTCACGGTGGGAAAAGACAAAATGATACGAGTAGGTAAATTCAAGTTTCTGGGAGAACTGATAACACCAAACTTGTCAGAGAAAGATCTTAGGTCCCGTCACAGACAGTGAGAAGTACAGAAGACGTATAAAGACAAACTATACACCCACGCAGGGAAGATTACCGATACCATCCGGAAGGAAAGGAAAAAATATCTTTTGTGACACGAATTCACTAAATAAGACTGACCAACCGCATCGTTACCTTATTTCAGCAGAAGAAAACCAAAAGGGGTTTGTTCATTGAGATGGACAGAGACCTTGAAAAAGTGGGAATCACACGTAATATCGTCCAAGGGCGTAACCCATTTAAGAGCAATCTTAAAGCGTTCCAAGGTTTCGAAGACAAGCAAAAATTAAAAAGAGGAACGGCATGGACTCAGGAGAGGAAAGAACGACACAGAGAACTTGTGCGGTAATACTGAGCAGACATCAAAGCCAGAAGTGGCCAGTTGAAATATCGTGGTCCTAAGTTGTCCGATATGACATGAATTAAATAATAATAATAATAATAATAATAATAATAATAATAATAATAATAATAATAATAATAATAATGTTTGTCTACCCGTTAGTCCTGTTTCTTGGTACAGGATCGGGGACGGTATGAGATGAATTTATATCCCATGTTGTACGACCAGATGCCGTTCCTACCGGGCGAGTTGGCCGTGCGGTTAGGGGTGTGCGGCTGTGAGCTTGCATACGGGAGATGGTGGGTTCGAATCCCACTGTCGTCAGCCCTGAAGATGGTTTTCCGTGGTTTCCGATTTTCACACCAGGCAAATGCTGGGGTTGTGCCTAAATTAAATCCACGGCCGCTTCCTTCCAACCCGTATGCCTTTCCTATCCCATCGGGGCCATAAGACTTATCTGTGTCGGTGCGACGTAAAAGCACTAGCAAAAAACAAAATGCCCTTCCTGACGCCGACATCTTTTGAGGATGAAATGAATGATGGTAATGATAATGTTGCTAATCTTTGGTCTCATTAACTTCTATTACAGTTTTCGGAGGTTACGGAACTTCGTCCCACAGACGTTCTTTTATTTGCCGGTAAATATACCGATACGGAGCAGATGTACTTGAGCACCTGAAAACACCAACGGATCGAGCCAGGATCGAACCTGCTAACTCGAGCTCTGAAAGCCAGCGCCATAAATTTGTTGTTAGACACTTATCTACAGGCCTGACGGTACTTGTAAGTGCAAAGAACTACTGAGCGTGCATTCTATGCTCGCACCCTCAGAGAAGAGCGAGTTTCTTGTTTATGTTCCATGAATTAAAGATAGAATTGGTGTTTCTCGTAGCATTAAGTTAGTTACCTCGATCCATCACCGCTGACACAGGCATCCCCCAAATGAGGTCATCACAAGAGCCATTTGGCTCGAGCTCTGTTCCTTTAAAACATAATCACTTCCTTCACATAACGAAGGCTCCAAGTGGAGGGAAGTAATTGGCCACAATTTAGCAGCAAATGGATTGAGCACTATATCTCCACCGAGATGTAAGACACCGTTTCTTTCTTAATATGATGTAGAGTCTGGTTGAGATAGCGGAAATATTGCCCTCATTTGTGGAGCAATATCACTGCCATGCCCATCCATCACGGCCGAGGCAGACATCGGGAGGCTTAGGGCCGAATTTAAAATACAGTAGAAACTTTCTCAGCCGGATTTATTGGGATGATAATTTGATAGGTTTAAGGGAAATCCTTCTTAACTAAAATAACCGACAAGAATAGCGAAAACTGCATAAAATATATTTAGTGCAAAAAAACCTGTTATGATACATTGATGAGAGTGGGAGCATGCACTGAGTACACCTCGCCTGTAGTTCAGAGGTGACTAAGTGGAATGTTTAATTTAAAAAAAATCATCAGGTTATGGAGACTTGTAAATCTGGAAAGCCAGTATAAACATGCTTTACTGGTATTTACGAAGCAGCTCGAGTTTCAGTTCCTCTGACCACCACTCCACTCAAATGAGGAAATAACTTGTTCGCAGTCATAATCTCGGAGTTGGCTCTGTGGACTCTCTCATTCACTTCACCTCACATTTTTCATTTTAGCGTTAATATCACAAGTTCAATTTCATTCTCAATATCGAAGTCACTGTTTTGTGACTTTGTGCTCAGGCGTTGGTGCACGATTTTCATGTTTGTCTATCTTTCCTCTTTTTTTGTGTATAGAAAGACCCTTGCGTTTTGGTTCAGTCCAGAAAAGGGCTCATTGAATTACATTATACAGCAATAGTTTTTATGCAACTGCCACGGAAAGTTATTTTTACGCTACGAGCGAGATGTAATTTCGAGACGAGTTATTTAAACTTATTACTACAATGGTTGTTGAGTACAAAATTTGTCATACTATGACGTAGTTTCCATCTTACCGTACTCAAAAAAGAGTACGAAAAATGACACTTTACCCTTCTGTAATTACCTTCTGTACTGTCTTATTAAAAATCGACTCTGATTTGTTGAAGCCCGCATCACATAATGTAAGCACAGTTAGTTGAAATGAAATGGCGTATGGCTTTTAGTGCCGGGAGTGTCCGGGGACATGTTCGGCTCACCAGGTGCAGGTCTTATGATTTGACTCCCGTAGGCGACCTGCGCGTCGTGATGAGGATGAAATGATGATGAAGACAATACACACACCCAGCCTCCGTGCCAGCGAAATTAACCAATGATGCTTAAAATTCCCGACGCTGCCGGTAATCGAACCCGGGACCCCTGGGACCAAACGCCACCACACTAACCATTTAGCCATGGAGCCGGACAGCACAGGTGGAAAGATCATGAATCACGGACCACTTAGCATAAACCACACACAGAGAAAGAAAAAGTGGCGTCTTACATTCCCAGCTCAATTAATGCGCCGCCATCACAATGCTGCCTAATGTATACTTTAATCCACTTTTGACAGATAAATATCAAAGTATATCAATAAGTTCGTATTACCTTCATTAATCCAAGACCAGACGACCAGGCTTAATTCTCTCCGCTGCTTAAAATAATATTATGTTGTTGAATTACGCTCGTTTATATTTTCCGAGTCTTTTATTTGGCTTCAGAATCCGCCTCTTGCTGCCGTACATTGTATTGGTAAAGAAAATTACAGGAATTAGACTGTCTTTAGAGGAATGAGTGCAATATATTCGATTGTATTTTGTGTCAAAAAGTGTTCTGAGATTAGATGCCGAATGACACAACTCTGTGGACCTCTAGCTCCAGAAGTGCACACTATCATTCGGATAAACAAGCATTTCAATGGAACAGGATGTGTTTGTTATCTCAGATCAGTTGATACATAACAGAATAAAGAAGGTGTGACTGAGGAATTATCAAGTTCTCCTCGCACTTTGAAGTCGCAATGTCAGCAATCGATGACGCAAGGTATCAAACGAACCGGTGTTAATAATATCAAGAGTGACTTAAAACTGTACCCTTACCTTACGCACAAGGCGAAGATGATTTCGATTGGTGTCTTAAATCAATCAATCAATCAATCAATCAATCAATCAATCAATCAATCAATCAATCAATCAATCAATCAATCAATCAATCAATCAATCAATCAATCAATCAATCAATCAATCAATCAATCAATCAATCAATCAATCAATCAATCAATCAATCAATCAATCAATCAATCAATCAATCAATCAATCAATCAATCAATCAATCAATCAATCAATCAATCAATCAATCAATCAATCAATCAATCAATCAATCAATCAATCAATCAATCAATCAATCAATCAATCAATCAATCAATCAATCAATCAATCAATCAATCAATCAATCAATCAATCAATCAATCAATCAATCAATCAATCAATCAATCAATCAATCAATCAATCAATCACCTCTGATCTGCATTTAGAGCAGTCGCTTTACCTCTACTTTTCTTACAGAATTGCTAAGAATTCGGAAACATATTGAATATCTATCTCTCTTGCTAAATTATTCCAATCCTAAACGCTTCTTCCCGTAAATGAGTATTTTCCCCAATTTGTCCTCTTGAATTTCCACTTTATCTTAACACTGTGATCCTTCCCACTTTTAAAAACGCCACACAAACTTTTTCGTCTACTAATGTCATTCCACGCCATCTCTCCACTGACAGCTCGGAACATACCACTTAGCCGAGGAACTCATCTCTCTTCTTCCAAACTTTGCAATATTTTCGTAACATTACTCCTTTGTCGGGAATTACCCAAAACAAAACGAGCTGCTTTCAATTCGTTGATACCAGGCTGCAGTTGCTGGAAGATGATTCTATCTTGGAACAACACGTCTTTCGGTACGAAGAGGCGAAATTTCATGTGCCGTGGTCATTTATCAGACATAACTGTGTTTACTGGCGAAGTGAAAACCCAAATGTTACCGTTCAGCAAAATGACCAATCTCCAGGAGTGGTGATGTGGGCTGGATGGACACCAGGGCTACTGAGCCTACATTAAAACGACGCCGATCCATTCTTACTGTCACGAGATGATTTATTCTTCTTCTTCTTCTTCTTCTTCTTTTATGACCACATAGGATCACTTTAGTCAGTCCGTCGTTCAGGTCTCTTTGAAGGGATTGTTCGGGCTTTGCGGTCCTCCCAGTACTTCTTCAGACGCTCCGATCTTCGTGCCCTTTCCTCAGTTGAAAATGTGCGTGTTGTTGGTTTGTTTTGTGTAAGGGTAAAGCGGAGGTTTGTATTCTTGAGTTTTGTATTCAATTTTATCTTATTTTTGGTGTCTTCTGTTGTAAGGCCTATTTCCTAATAATAATAATAATAATTTCATAATAATTTTGGGAATTTAATTCCTTATCAGACATTTGCCGCTTACTTTTCGGCCAAACAACATATTTAATGATAATGAATATTGTTATAATACGACAACTTAAAGGCATGAGAGAGTTAAATTCTACCTTATGAAATTAGATCTGGATGCTCTGGATAAAACTTAAATAATTCATTCCCGAGATGGTGAAATTATTATCTTGCCTCAGCTTCTTGTCTGGTACCGATATATTCCCTAAAAACAAAGACGTACTGGACTTTATTTGGTTTCAGCTGTCCTCGCTTTACATGCATTACTTGCAAGGTGGGTCGGGAAAGTTGCGGGGGTAGAAAGCATCACTTCTCCTCTCACGGTATCAGTGCTATTACTTCTCTGTGAGCCTAGCGAAGAAGATCAATAAATTTGGTTTACACAAGCATTGGGAACGTGTCGTTAATCTCTGGGGAGGAGGCGACTCCACATTCCCGCTTTTGCGTTAGCTCTGTATCCTTACGTCTAAAAGGGAGAACAAATGGAACAAATTTCAACTCATGGAGTAAGAAATCAAAAATTAAGAATGAGATAAGGAGATAGGGAGAGGAGATAAGAGAGTATGAACATGTCCATATGGGACTTCACCTTCTTTTAAACATCGTTGGTGCACCCCAGGGATCGTATTTGTTACTACTTCTTATCATTTTATTATAGACATGGCAGATACCCAAGCCCATAATCCTTCCAATATAAAATACTCATTTTTGGGGAAGCGAAACATGCAAAAGCACATAGTAATGTGCAACTAACCTGTGGGAATACGAAGAAGGTGCTGATTAGGTATATGAAGGCTCCATAAATGAATGTAATCAGAAGATCAGTAGTGTTTCACTAGGCTTGTATAGTATTTCCGCCTAATATAATGAAAAGCAAGGAAACTCGGGGAAACACGTGTTTAATAATAATAATAATAATAATAATAATAATAGTAATAATAAAAATAATAATAATACAAAAAAATTAACTTGCTCAGCTCCATTGTAACTGCAGATTTCTTTTGTCAGTTATAACTAGCACATATTATATACTCTTGGTGACTGAATGGATTTTGTATGGTCTAGAAAAATTTGAGAACCATATTACCATCCTCTCATAATGGTCTCCCGTACATGTTCTTGTTTGGACCTTCAGTCCATATACTGTTTTGATGCAGCACTTCGTGCCGTCTACGTTACTCCTTCATCCCACATCTACTCTAATCTCTTTGTCATATTCACACCTTGGTCTCCTTCCAGGTTCTTACCGGCTACACTTCCTTCAAAACTAACTGAATAAGTCTTGGGTATCTAAATAATATGTGTTCTACCATTCTACCTCTTCTACTGTCCAAATTTCGCCAAGTCTTTCTCATCTAGGAAATTTGATTCAGTATCTCTTCATTCATAATTTCATCTTGCCATTTTACTTTGAGCATTCTTCTGCAACACGACATTTCAAAAACTACCTTTGTTTTTCTTTATGAGCTAGTTATTATCCCTGTTTCACTTCCATACAATGCCACGCCCCAGAATAAACTCTTCTAAAGTATTTTATAATTCCTTTTTTTTTTTTGCAAGTTGCTTTACGTTGCACCGACACAGATAGGTCTTATTGCGACTATGGGACAGGAAAGGGCTAGGAGTGGGAAGGAAGCGGCCGTGACCTTAATTAAGGTACATGGTGTGAAAATGGGAAACCACGGAAAATCATCTTCAGGGCTGCCGACAGTAGGATTCGAACCCACTATCCCCCGAATACTGGATACTGGCCGCACTTAAGCGGTTGCAACTATCGAGCTCGGTTTTATAATTCCTTTATTAGTGCTCGAAGCGAGAAAAATTATTTCCTTAAGAAAGTGCTTTCCCCTTGCGTTTGACTGGATGTTATGCCGTCTTTACTTCTACCATGGTCAGTTATTTTACTAAGCAAGTAAGAGTATTGATCTACTTCTTTTATGATTTCATTTCCTAGTTTAATATTTCCTGCATCACCTTGCGTCGTTCGACTGCACTCCGTTACTTTTGTTTTGGATTTATTTATCTTCATATTGAAATAATGCTAGGGGCTTTACGTCGCACCGACACAGATAGGTCTTATGGCGACGATGGGATAGGAAAGGCCTAGGAGTTGGAAGGACGCGGCCGTGGCCTTAATTAAGGTACAACCGCAGCATTTGCCTGGTGTGAAAATGGGAAACCACGGAAAACCATCTTCAGGGCTGCCGATAGTGGTATTCGAACCTACTATCTCCCGGATGCAAGCTCACAGCCGTGCGCTATCTTCAGATTATACTCCTCCTCCAAGATTATGTCCATACCATTCAGCAATCCCTTCAGATCTACTGAAGACTTAGATAAAATAATATCATCGGCAAATCTCAGATTTTTGGATTGCGATTCCGTTTGCCAAATTTCCCCTTGATTTTCTTTACCTACTGTACGTGCATACACATTGAAAAGTGGATGTCACCACACGCGCTGGACAGAGTCATGGTGCTGTCTCCAGAGTTTTCAAAATGTTTAAGGAGACACAAACGGATGCTGATTGACAAAAGACGGAACGTGCACGGTAAACAAGTCTCAGGGATGATCGGTAGGTTTCACTTTCAGCACATCGTTGGTGCACTGCTACTGCCATCACTTCCCGCCTAAATCTTCGCAGACCTATCTTCGGCTGTACGACGAATGGCTGATATCAAGAAAGCCTCTGCCAAAATCTCCTCGTAAATACACCACAGGGCTGGTTGTGTCAGGTGGGAAACAAGTCGTAGCGGATGGTATCAGAAGCAGCCGAAGCGTACGCTCCTCTCTAATAAGGTCTCCATAAGCATGTACCCTTATAACAGGAGCATTGGAATCTGGTGAGGGATTAGACGTGCTATTCATCTTCGAGCGCTAGGAACAGCACGAGAGTTGCATCATGTTTTGATGTGTGATCATGTTTGTTTGACGTACACCTCTAATTCAGGTCCAGAGTAACACAACTCGTCTGATATAGGCTACGTCCTATAACATATAGGTTCAGGATTTACTACCACTCTGGAGGAGGACTTCACAGTAGTGAATGAGAATATCCGTACCCATCGATCCAGAGTTATCTGTTAGTTTCTTGAGACGTATGGCATGCAGCGAAGGGTTTGAATGGCTTATTCGTGTTGAATATGAATACCATGAGCAACTGTTCACCGTCATCACCTTCCTGCAAACATTCAAGAACTGACTGGGTCTGCTATCCTAGAGTGGAGTAACGTGCCCTAAAACGAGTAGGATTTTTTGGAGATGAGCATGCCTCTTAATGTTCGAACGTGCATCAGGGAGTGGAGTGCCTATACATGGTATTGATCTGCGAAACAATGAAATTTAATTTAGTAGTCCAAACCTCATGTCACAAACTTTGTACTTTCGTTGCGTTTATGTTACAGATACAGATTAATGAAAACAACAGATTTGTTTTAGCTCATACCAGAAGGCATAATGTACTGTAAAGACTAGTTCTTGCCAGAAGGAACACTAAAATATACGAATACGTCAAAATGCTACAAGGAGTGAACACATCAACTATGAAATATTTAAATACCTTTGCTCTACCATAAATTACAAAGTTGATGTCTTGATATAATGCAATGTTTGGAGAAGGGTTTTACAGCGAGTTTTGTGACTAGAAGATTGCAGACGAACTGAAATTGAAAACACCCAAGGTAATTTTGAGACTCGCGCCTGGTCTGTCACCAGGGGGCTGCTCCAAACGATAGGTGCTGCAGGGATGAAGATGGTGAGATATTCGTGTGGATAAATAGAGTAAGTAATGAAACGTTCAGAGGAATATAAGGTGTGTAGGAAGTAAGATCAAATTTTAGAGAAGCAAGATTGACGTGGTATGATCAAGTTAAGACAGAATATTATGTAGGAAGAAAGGTAATAGAGATGGCTGTGCCTGATTAAAGGAGAAAGGGAGGAGCAGAAAGATGATGGCCTAATTGTATAAAAGAGGCACATACAGGGAAACCTGGTCGCAGACAGGAAAAGCTGGAGGAAGTTAATCCGCATTAGTGATCCGACTTTGTCTGGGAATAACAAAGCTGAACAATAATAAAAATAACGAGGAGACTTAGTGGTAGATACCTCTGTACATATGAAACCCTGGGCATCTGTATGTAATCATGCCTAGCATTAATTTAACATTTTATTAGCACAAATGCTGTTGAAAGCCCACGTAACATCGCCAGGCGTGTTATGACGTTGTGATATTTTAATTGGTCATCGTAAATATTTGGTGCTGTTGTGGTAATTAAAGCCCAGATGTTCAGGCAGTAATGGGTGAGAATGCATACTAATTTGTCAAGTAGGAGATGTCGTATAGCTCCCTCTTCCGTACTGTAGCGAGAATTAACGTAACTTTTACGGGCTCTAAGAGGCTAAGCCCCTAGAGCCTATGCAAATCTCATAGCAGAACTGTTGTCCGGGTAGAATATACTTGTTAGTCGCTCCAGTAAGTTATTGTTTCCATTCTAATATAAACGCAATACAATCTTTTAGAATTTTGCCGTGCCAAAGAAACAAAAAGTAGAAATTATAATATCCTGCTTTCTTATATTTCTTCTTTGACACGGCGAAATTCCAAAACATTATAATATCCTTCCTACCTTGTTCCGTTACAATTTGTCTGGTTCAACTCCCTGAAAGTTCGGTACTAACTCAGTTTGTATTTAACAGGTATGTTTTGTGGGATACGTATTTCCTGAGTTAATTACCGACTTCAAACTCTCGTACAGGGAACAAAGAGCTGATGATTAAGAGGATTCTAGTTGTACTTTTACCTTGACCCAACGCGGTGCCAGGCTCCAGCGTGCCTGGAAATTGTTCGCCCCAGTTAACTTTTCTTTTTACAGTGCGATCCACTTTAATCTTCATACAGATACCAACAGGCAATTCAGGAGTATTTTCATCCCCGTATTTAAAGCGAATGAACTTTGTGGGTGACTGGCGGTTGTGTAATGGCAGCATCTATTGGAGGTAAATACCACCTGAAGATGCAGAACACACATTATCTAACGAGAAGTTCACCTCCTTGCTTATGATGTCAAATTATTAGTTTTCAGTTGAGAGGACCACTGTTCGATTCCCGATCGGTTCGAGGATTTTAATCTTATACTCTGTCTTCCATTGTCATGTCACATCCCCTTCACTATGGCGAGGGCATTTCCTTCGGAATAGCTTTCCACTGTTAGGAATTCAGATGCACTTTTGATGCATTTTTTAAAAGATGTTCTTCTTCCAATATCATCCTACCCCTGGAACAAGACTGCTACAAATAAAAAGTTTTATTTTGTTATTGCATAAATGCCACGAACCTGCTACGCTGGTGTAGCAGGGGGAGAGGTGATAATCCCACGTGGCGCGTCCTAGGTGGCGGATAGGGGGCTCCTAACCGGCTTGCCGGCGGACTTGAGGGAAATAAAATACCTCTCGCAGACCAAATACATTACCCCGTGTTGGTGGGGGACGCCGACGAAGAATACACTCACGGTATCCCCTGCCTGTCGTAAGAGGCGACTAAAAGGGGCGACCAAGGGATGATTGTCTTGGAACCATGAAACTACTTTTGATTCGTACCATCACGCGCGGAACACCATGGGTCGCTTTTACTTGCGAGTAGTACCATTCTGTTAGGTACTGAATAGTTTTGTGATTCGTAGCACTCAAGCGGGGTTCAGTGTGGTTTTCCAGTACCCGTGAGTCGTACCCATGTGAGCAACACCACGGGTCTGGGCGTTGCCTGTGAGTTGTACCACTATATGAGCGACACCGTGGGTCTGCATTACCAGTGATTAGTATCCCCTATGTGTGGAACACCACGGGAATACCGGCGCCCGTGATTAGTACACCTAGGTGAGGAACCTTACCGGTTTGCGTTGGCTACGAGTGGCGCCATTGTGTGAGAAACACCATAGGTCTGCGTTACCTTTACGACGTACAATACTTGTGAGTAGTACCTTAATGTGTGGAACACCCACTATCTCCCGGATGCTAGCTCACAGCTGCGCGCTCCTAACCACACGGCCAACTCGCCCGGTGGTGCAAAGCTAATCCTCCCGTAAGTGTTAAAACCCGACGACAAAATATCGTCACGCAATTGTCTGGTGTGAAAGGTGTTGCAAATCTTCCTAAAACTCCTAAAGTATCCTGGTAACTACGCTTTGATTACACATTGATATGATGGAGTGCACAAAGGGGATAATTGAGCAGTTTCAAACGAACTATAGCTGGGAAAGTGACGTTCGATATATCAGCACATGTGAAAAAAAGGCTCAATTGGCATACTGTGCTTAAGTTCTGCAAGGAGAGATAACCAAACAAATATCAAGGACATTTAAACCACTTTATGTTGGAAAGGGACTTCTGCAGATTTTATGAAATGTTCGGTTGTGTTGCGACACTAAAGATAACGGATATGGCCACCGTTTGGTGTTGAAAGGAGACCTCTGCAGTCTACACCAAGACTGTGCCGTGCTTCTGAATTCTCCGTGTGACATTAAATGGAGACATCTGCTGCAATATCTGTATTGCTCTGGCATTATTTCATTACACTGAACGGGTGTTGTAATTGCTTTCTGTATTTCAATGATTCTCAGATTGATATTGTTCTTAATTTTTTTAATATTACAATTATATCTGGTATTATTGTTTCAGTGCTCATATTGAGAACTCGATTTATACTTTTCAAAAGTAACGTAAATGCATATTGTAATTATTTGTGTGATTTATGTGGAAGTTAGAAGCTCACTCCATTTCGTGTATCAAGGGGATTTCTGCAATAATAACACAAGTACTTTTTTCATAATCTATGAATTGCATTTTGTATTTTCGTGCACTGATGTATGCATTATATGGGTATCATGCACTGGCAGAAGCGTGAAGTATAGATCCATATTTTCCATCACCTATAGAGTTTTTGCCTTTTCCTGTAAAATGTAGAAATTGTCAGAAGTCCCATTTCATCATAAATAGATCCATTCGGTATACCGTTAAGACTCTACGAACCTGCTACGCTGGCGTAGCAAGGGGAGAGGTGATACTCCCACGTGGCGCGTCCCAGGTGGCGGATAGGGGAGTCCTAACCGGCTTGCCGGCGGACTTGAGGGAAATAAAATACCTCTCGCAGACCAAACACACTACCCCCTGCGGGCGGGGGACGCACATGTAGAATACACCCGCGGTATCCCAAGCCTGTCGTAAGAGGCTACTACAAGGGACGACCAAGGGATGCAGGTATTAGAACCATGAAACTACTATTGATTAGTACCATCACGCGGGGAACACCATGGGTCGCCTTTACTTACGAGTAGTACCACTATATTTGGAACACAATAGGTTTGTGATTAGTAGCAGCAGAGAGTGGTTCCCCTGTGGATTTCCAGTACCCGTGCGTCGTACCCATGTGAGCAACATGTGTGTACCACTATATGAGCGACACCGTGGGTCCGCGTTGCCTTTGATTAGTATCCACTATGTGAGGAACACCACGGGGCCCGTGGGACCGGCACCCGTGCCTAGTACACCTAGGTGATGAAACATTGGTTTGCGTTGGCTATGAGTGGCGCCATTGTGTGAGAAACACCATAGGTCTGCGTTACCTGTACGAAGTACAATACTTGTGAGTAGCACCGTCTTGTGTGGAACACTGTGAGTCTTCGCTACTTTTGATTAGTACCCCAACATGACAAATACCATGGTTCTACTTTACTCGCGACATGTACCATTCTGTGGGACCTTAGACTTGGATTTTGCACCCCTTTAGACATCAGGCATCATTGTGCTTTCTCAGTGGTCCCTTGGTCAGCAATCCATAATTTATGATGTTTGTTTGAGTTTGATCCGCTGTATTTTGTTTGTTTTTTTTTGTTTTTTTTTTGTTGGGTTCATGTCCATCCATTCATTGTTCAAAACATTAAAAACATGGATGAATTTGAAAATTTGTTCCTTCATTTCGTACCATTAGGGGCCGATGACCTCGATGTTAGGCCCCTTTAAACAACAAGCATCATCATCATCATACCGTTAAGACTGGTATTGAACTGTGCTGCTTGATTGTGTCAGAGTGACGTTTTTTAAGTTTCTACTGTATTGCCCAATATCCATCGTTAGTTGCCGTTATATTGATAGGTTTAGAAATATATGTTCATCCTTTCAGTATGTCATGAAATTAATGAAAATCCTTATTTGAAATTAGGGTTAGCATAAGTGCCTCAGAAGCAGCCTTCTGTGGCATAGAATTGTGTGCGATCAATGCAGAGATGTCCGGCTCCCGGCAGGCCCGGGAATTTTAACCTTAATTGGTTAATTTCGCTGGCACGGGGGCTGGGTGTATGTGTCGTCTTCATCATCATTTCATCCTCATCAGGACGCGCAGGTCGCCTACGGGTGGTAAATAAAAAACCTGCATCTGGCGAGCCGAACTTTTCCTCGGACACTCCCGGTACTGAAAGCCATACGCCATTTCAATGCAGGGATAATGGGAATCAATTCCAGATTCAAAATATCGGCTTCGAAACGAGCTCGTGAACTCCAGAATTCTCAGTGTCCGAAAATAATTTGTAAAGCTTCCCAAACGAGTCCTGCACATCTTTCACTACAACACTGTGTACTTATATTCCAAGATAAATTTTCCTTTCGATAACGTGGCTATGTCTAACTAACACTTCAAAGATGCAAGAGTTCTGCAAACGCATAGAGTGAGTACTGAGACAGAACAACTTCTCCCGGTGTAATTGCCTACGTGTGGAAGAATTCCATGTGGTCTGTCCCTACACGCACATTCATTTCAATCGTCCACCGCGACTAACGACCCATCCGGCTTGTGGTGGCTCTGGCGAAGGAGAAGCTGACCTCGACTCTGCCCAGCCAATTAGATTGAGGCAGAGCCAAGCGAACAAATACTGCATTGGGGTAGAGGTGAACATCAAAGTGATGGAGTAAGGGAGCTTTACTTCCTCATCTAAAACAACAGGAATACACAATGTAGTCCGTTCCTCTGACCATTTTACTATCGTAAGGAACCCCTTTCGCCGCGTGCGGTGAAACTTTGCATTCTGATTACCTAAGACGCCGTTTATTGCTAAGTCTTAACGTCACGCGCTTGGTCGTAGGTGAAAATCACAGGTCAACACGATGTATGTATATCATGTTGCTTTTGACCAAAAAAAGGAAGAAAATCACTGGTAAAATGGTCCTGATTTGCTTTTACGGTGAGAGTATTCATTATTTATGATTTTTTACTTTTATGACATTTTTGGAACCTCTGTGGCTCAAGCGGCAGCGTGCCAGCTTCTCACCACTGCGTTTCGTGGTTCAAATCCCGGTCACTCCACGTGAGATTTGTTCTGGTCAAGGCGGAGACGGAACAGGTATTTCTCCGGGTACTCCGGTTTATCCTATCATATTTCATTGCAGCAAAACTCTCCAACATCACTTCGTCTGCCATTAATCATTACCACAGAGGAGTGCGACAGGCTCCGGCAGCTGGCATAGTGCCTAACCTCGCCGCTTCATTCATTCCATTCCTGAACCGGTCAAATGGCTGGAAACATGGTGTTGACCTGTCCTATATTTTTTACCCAAAGTTTTCTCTGGACGGCAAAAGAGCCTAGGAGGACCGAGAGGGTCCTATTACACTAGAAAAGAAGGTAACAATCATAGAGGATAATGGCAGGTTACGTTCGGGTACTTCTTCGCAAACGTCCACAGGAATACATACAAAAGTCGAAGCGACGTAAATATGTTTACTTTAAAAGCGATGTGTATGTTCAGAACTCAGACCAAAGGCTGGTTGGATCTTCAACAGATCCACCATTAACTGTCATAGATGGCCTAAGCATCATTGAAGAAGCGTACTAGGAAAATGTGAGGTGAGGTAGTTTCAAGTTGCTTTCCTCATTGAGCCAGAAGTTACTATTACATATCAGTCTTACAAGCTCACTGAAATGCATGCACCAACCGACTTTAATAACAACATTTTCACACGATTTATAGCAGGGCCTGTCTGCATAAAGAATGGCATTAGTAGCAACACTCTTATCTCAGTCACTTTCACATTGTCAAAGCCAAGGATAAGACTGGGGCAGATGAATGAAAGTAACACAATTGTTCTAGCCCGTACCAGAAGACATGTTTCTTTTAAATTTCGTGTGGCTATTTCTAGCCGAGTGCAGCCCTTGTAAGGCAGACCCTCCGATGAGGGTGGGCGGCATCTGCCATGTGTAGGTAACTGCGTGTTATTGTGGTGGAGGATAGTGTTATGTACGTAAGTGACTTACTTTCAGAGCATATACAGGGTGTCCCTTATAAACCCAGACCGTCCATCAGCTCTCTGCGATCTAAGCAGCTGTATGAGAGGCGCGCGCAAGTAGTGTGCTCGCGTTCGGCCTGGCACCAATAGCAGGTCTGAATTTCAGCTGTTAACATGGTGAGACAGTTATCATTGCAACGCTGTATTTACATATGAAAAATTATTTTAAGTATGAGTCGGCTGGACAGGTGCACGATGCATTTGTTCAGGTGGATGATGATGATGATGATGATGATGATGATGATGATGATTGTTGTTTAAAGGGGCCTAACATCTAGGTCATCGACCCATAATCGTACGAAATGTTATGACAATTTAAAAAATTAATAATCCTCGAAAACGTGATGACGAAGAATGAATGGATGGACTTGAATTTAAAACAATCGGTGGATCCGACCCGCAATGCCCCACATTCTCAGATACAAGCGTTAAACAATGGTATTACAGACCAAGGGACTGCTTCTAAAGCACACTACTGAATCGATGAGGCTGGTAGTCGAAACGGGTCCAAAATTCAGGTCATCGACCCCTCGTAATGGTACTAGGAAAATAGCACCATGCTATTCCTCATGTTCCGTTACTAATCAAAACTAGCGTAGACTCGCGGTATTCCACACATCATGGTACTGCTCACAGGTAATTAAATTCGCACATGTAACCCAGACCTATAGTGTTTCGCACACTGCGGCGCTATTTACAGGCAACGCACATCTATGGCGTACCTCACATATGTGGACTAACCACAGGGATCCGCACTATCCAGTGGTGTTCCTCACTTAGTGGGCACTAAGCATAGGCTAGGCAGAACCTTCTTTATTCTTTTGCAAGTTGCTTTACATCGCACCGACACATATAGGTCCTACGGCGACGATGGGACAAGAAAGGGCAAGGAGTGGCAAGGAAGCGACCGTGGCTTTAATTTAGGAACAGCCCCAAAATTTGCATGGTTTGAAAATGGGAAACCACGGAAAACCATATTCAGGGCTGCCGACAGTGGGGTTCGAACCCACTATCTCCCGAATACTGGATACTGGCCGCACTTAAGCGACTGCAGCTTTCGAGCTCGGTCAAGGCAGAACCATGGTGTCGCTCATCCCATGGTGTTGCTCATATAGGAGTACGAATCACAGGTACTGTGAAAGCCGGCAACGCACTTTTTTGCTACTATTCACAAACCTATTTTGTACCTAACATTGTGATATTACGCGCAAGTAAAAGCGACCCATGGTGTTCCCTGCGTGATGGTACTAATTACAAGTAGTCTCACTGATGATTCCTCGGTCGCACCTTTTAGTCACCTCTTACGACAGGCAGGGGATACCGTGGGTACATTCTTCGTCTGCGTCCCCCACCCACAGGGTTTGTGTGTTTGGTCCGGGAGAGGTTATTTTCTTTCCCCCAAGACCGCCGGCAAGCCGGTTAACTATCCGTTATCTGGGACGCGCCATGTGGGAGTATCACCTCTTCCCCTGCTACGCGCGTAATAGGTTCGTGGTGTTCAGGTGGAGAAGTGCCACCTTCATTAGCACAGATTCACGTTTGTAAATAAAATTGAAACTATTCGGTCGGTGGTCAATAAAAAACATACGCGCACACAAACAATATTAACAGTTTTCCTGATCGGGGATAGCTGTACAACAGGGGAATTACAAAATTAAATAAAAAAATATTTAAGCTCATTATTTCACAAGTTAAATAGTGTGAAAATTATTATCAATTAGATACTGTTACCGTAGGTTACCCCTTGTTCTAGGTCAATTACCCTTGTCGATTTTCTTTGTAGATGGCATTGGTGCGAATCTTGAACGGTGACCGAACAAATCACTCACAGAATTAGCGCAACAAGTAGCTGTCAAATCTGTTGTTTCGAACAATTGTGCAATAAGGATTCTAAAAGTAAACTAGAACTGCGTACTGTAATGGAAGAGACTAGCCTGGTTCATTATTTGACCTGCACAGTTATAACATACTAGCAGTTGTTAATCAAAACGTATTTTACCCATCCAGAAAACATACGAAATATTAAAAAATCAGGCATTATTTCAAAAAATCGTTTTCGCTCCACGACGGTTTTTCCTTGTTTAGCGCAAAAGGGACTACATAGGGACTCCTAGGATGGAGTAAAGTTTTACTGGTCGTACGGAGCAAATGCTGGGTTAATATATGTGGGTAGGTGGTGGGGGAGTAGAAAAGTGTAAAAGATGAATGTGCTGGCCATAAAAGCAATTCCCGACCATTGGACCATTTATTTTTCTTCATTTTAGACCAAGAGGCAATTGTCGTAAAATCCCCTGTGTGTGTAGGATGCAGATGAAGAATACAACCGTGGTATCCCCTGCCTGTCGTAAGAGGCGGCTGAACGGGGAATAGCCCCTGCGGGTGGGGGACGCAGATGTAGAATACAACCCCGCTATCGCCTCTCTGTCGGAAGAGGCGACTAAAAGGGGCGACCCAGGATGGATTTCGGTTTAGTATCATGTGCAGGACCCCCGTGGATGGGAGGGGTTTTAATACATTCACAGGTAATCCCTGCATGCCGTAGAAGTCGACTAAAAGGGTGATGTGGTCATTGGTCCCCTCTAGACGTTTTTTGAGGGTTAGTAGCAGACCGATTCAAAATTTTTGATGTGCTTGCTGCTCGGAGATTGGCCTCTTACGTGTGTGATTACGTCCGAAAACCCGCTTGTGACCACTCAGGAAGCGGCGGGTGGGAGGGTCATGTACCCGTGCAGTAGCATCCGCCTGACAACACAGGTCCCCACACAGATAAATGCCAGAAGGACACATTATCATTGTTTTTAATTATTTTTCTCTATATTTATTGCTCTGTACATGCTATGGGGTATATGTTATTGCGGGTGATTGGAAGAAGGGAGTCTTAGTGCTCAATGGCTCAGTCATTTCGTATTAGGCAACGTCTAACATCGGACCCCGGGCAATACCGGCTACGAACAGGTGGGTATTGTTTTCGGGCGTGGCTTCGAAACGCCTTCAACCTGCCGAAAGTGGTTCCAAACCGAAGTTTTTAAATGGTTCAACCCCCATGGGAACATGGGAACGTGCGCTGCGTCAAGGAATGGGATCGAGATTCCCTAGAATTCTGGTCTCTTGAGGATCTCAA
The DNA here is from genome assembly GCF_040414725.1 of Anabrus simplex. Lineage (NCBI taxonomy): Eukaryota > Metazoa > Arthropoda > Insecta > Orthoptera > Tettigoniidae > Anabrus > Anabrus simplex. The sequence continues at coordinate 211,049,971 of NC_090268.1, read as the reverse complement.
GAAAATTCGTAACGATAGTTTGCTTTTAGAGAATCGTACAGCACTGCGAGCCGATCAGTTACTCAAGTGCGACCCCTTCGGCGAAATCCCCGTCAAATAGGAGGAGCACAAATCGAGACACAATCGTGTCTAGCACGGAAATTACTATAGCAATTTCCTCGCTCTGAAGCGGGAGGCAGAACGTCATCACCTTAGTCATCCACTCAAGCTTCAGACGATAATAAAGTACCCTTTACAGACTGGGAACTCCGCAGAGCCTAGGCGCTTTGCAAGGTCACGTCTCCCGGACCAGGCAATGTCCATAACCAGACATTGAAACACCTTAGTGAGGATAGCCTGTTATATCTCTTTCGTGTGTTCAATCAAATCTGGATAGTGGGTGAGTCTCCGTCTTAGTGGCGAGAGGGCATAGTCATTCCTGTCTTCAAGCCTGAAAAAATCCCGAGTATGTAGGAAGCTGCAGACCTATTTATTCTACTAACTGTTTGTGTAAGCTATTTGAGAGGATGGTAAATAGATGACTTGTGTGGTGTCTGGAGAAACAAGGACTTTTGCCCGAGTACCAATGTGGTTTTCGAGCCGCTTGCTCGACCGCTGACCACCTGGTACGCGTGGATAATTTGATTCTGGATGAATTTCTCCGAAAACAACATTCGGTGGCTGTTTTCTTCGACTTAGAAGAGGCCTATGGCACCACAGTGCGATATGGTATCCTTTCAGTCATGCACCAATGGAGATTCCGATGTATCTTGCCGATATTTATTGCGAATTTTTTGTCCCTGCTTCTATTCCATCTCCGAGTTGTGGGGGCGTATTCGCAATACCACGTTCAAGAAAATATGAGTCCCACAGGGATCGGTTCTTAGTGTCACTCTGTTCGCAATTGCCATAAACTTTATTGTCGCTTCTGCTGGTTCAGCAGTAATACTGTCGCTATATGTGGACGATTTTGTCGTAAGCGGAGCCTTCACTCGCATCCTGAGCTTCAATTAGGAAATGTCGCTCATCCCGTAGGCGACACCGATTTCCTGGGCACCTTTTCGATGGCAAATTATCATGAGAGCCACGGTGCTCCTACGATTTTATAGGGCACATATTTTATCCAGCTTAGACTACGACAGACAAATTTTGTTGCCCAGTCCAATTTGCTGCACTCGACAAGGAGACCACCGAGTTCATATAATTTCTCCCGGATAATACAACGCCTCTATTAATTGGAGCTTTGATAATACTGGTGATATTTCAGTTAGTACTTACGTATTTGAACAAAAGACCGTACCTGTACTTTTAGGTAGAGATCTACTGTATGTGGGTTTCATTCAGCGAGACGTATAAAGTCTGCCATTTCGAGTGTTTAAAGCAAACTCGTTTATAGCTCTGTGTCATTATATAATTTATCTTCCGTCTAAAATGGAAGTGTAAATACGACTTCCTAACTAGGACTGACATAGAAGTTAATTTCGATTTACTAAGTAAAGAAAACTTGCAGTAAGTAACTAACTTACCTCTCTGAAAATGTAGTGCCGTTAGAAGCAGCACTTCACTTGACTTAATGAGAAGAGAAACACACCAACATTTTAATGACCAAGAACTCTCTCCTGTATATGTGCCGTTTCTTAAGGTTTCAAATTTATTTCACTAGAATTCTTAAATCAATCTTCATTAGCTCCTATGGGTTGGGGACGCTGATGAAGAATACACCCATAGTATCACCTCCCTGTCGTAAGAGGCGACTAAAAGGGGTGACGTAGGTGCGGGAATTAATTGTGGCTTTGGTACCATGTGTTGTACCCGCCGTGGATGGTAGGGGATAAATACATCCACAGATAATCCCTGCCTGTCGTAGAAAGCGACTAAAAGGATCATGTGGCCAACGGTCTCCTCCTAAATTTTTGATTTTGTTTAGGGTTAGTTATAGACCGATTCAAAATTCCTGATGTGCCTGCTGCTTTGGGATGGGTCTTTTAAGCGTGCGACTACGCTCGAAGGCCTGACGGTATCCCCTAAAGTAACGTTGGGTGGGAGCGCCATATAACCGCCTGACAACGCACGTCCCCGCACAGCCGAATGCCAAAAGGACGCATTGTTATTGTTACCGAAATTCCGTGGCTCGCAGAGGAATAGGAAGCGCCTAGCTGAATGGCTGGACAAGGGGTCACTTAGAGCAAACATTTACTTTAAGAAATATTGGAAAATTTCTCTCTTTCTTTTCTTAAAATTCAGAGACAGTAATTTACTGACTTAACAAAGAACAGTTCGAATATAACGTGGGGATATTTACATTAACGACCAGATCGTGCTGGACTTAGAAGTCCTTAATCAGGTAAGTTTAACTCTATGAATGTACCTGCCAAAAGTCTAGACTTTACCGTGATAGCATAGGGTCTACCAAGATCAAAATTCAAAAATCATAAAATCAAAATTCTCCCCTCCAGGTGTCGGTGAATGCCGCACCCTAGCCGACGGGGCTGGGAAACCATTTCCCAGTCCGTCTAAACAAGAAAAGAAGGCACAGAAGAGGAACGTCCTTACAAGGCGCTCCCGCACTTCTCCTGCGAAAGGAAAGTCATGCTCTCCATCTGGAGGATATTTATCAGCGGCAGCATGTACGCTTGCTTCAATACCGAGGTGCTCCCCTCGTAGAAAGAAATCCGGCCGCCGAAAAGCGTCGCAACACTTCTTGGCGTCAGTCACCTCGTCCGCTGATGAGGGGATAGACATCGAGCATTCATATACATCCACGGATGTAGATGTGTTTAGGTTCAAAAGCGTTTCTCTGCTTATTAACCTCACACTTTCCTTTTATTTAGACCAAAATATGGCACTGTTACCGTGGAACTGTAACTGTTCCGACGAGCACCTTGCTGAGCTGCGCCAGCTAATTAGTCAGTTCGCGGCGAGTGTAGTCTTTATTAAGGAAACTAATCTCACCAGGTCATCATACGGTCTTGAGAAATGTTAGATTATGCTCGTTAGAACGAGACTATACTAACCGGACTTCCTGTACAGTTGGCATCTTTGTTCGTTCTGATACTTACAGTGAAGTGATTCCACTTAGAACCCAGCTGGAGGCAGTAGCGGTATGTTTTCCGCTGCTTGTCATAGCTACAGCTTGTAATATTTATTTTCCACCACGCCAGCCTCTCAAAGTTAATGATTCAATTAATCTTATAGATCAGCTCTCACCTCCATCCCCTTCCCATCAACAATTATGGGGCTCTACTGGAAACTGGAATATTACATAAAATTATCCGAATTGATACTTAAACTCCGCCCTACGTTTTGCCTGGTTAATATTAAATGAAATTCAACTAACTTCCCATAAATATTTCAAAAATCAGTAATATCATAACACGCCTTGCGCGTTCGTTTCTATTTCTCAAGAGGGGTATGATTTGCGTGAATGCAACACCTGTTAGTCTGGCAGAGAAAAGGCTATCTACTTGCGGTCTGACTGTCTCGTAAGCAAGCGAACCAATCTCATTCCAGACCGTTTCAAAACTACACATTATAATGTCCAAACAACTATGAATTTTCCAACCAACTATGGATCAACCTTACTGTCACCATTAATGAAATTATGTCTGATTATTCTGGAGAATACGATACGCGTTAGTCGGAGTTCAGGAATTACTACTAAATGAAACAAACCATCCCTCTGGACAAGAAGTTAAGTTTGAAATCCGAATCACGGACATTACCACATTTAAAAACCAGCTGTTGTAACACCTTCCCCTTGGGCCTTTTCACACAAAAATCCCGGCATCAACTTCTTCATTACCTATGGAAACTCTACCACGAATACATCTCGCTCATTAAGTCGCACGGTGTCACAACTACATGGAAAAATATGACAACTCTACCACTCACAAAATACTACATAGGACAGCTACAGAAATATACCTATGCGAAAGAAACTCACTTAGAAATACACTACTGCAGACGAATGTGACACTCACTTCTACATAGATCTCAAAACTCGTTAGATCCAAAACCCGGTACTGACACCACTTGACAATGTTATCAAAACTTGGCCCTTCACAGTACCATAATTATCACACGGGTATTATTTATTATATGCTCCAATTTAGTGTTATTATTATTATAATTACTAGTGACCCATTTTCAAGTTGACCAAAATTTAAAAGATTCGCGCACACGCTGATTCTTCGTCTATGGACATGATATATCGCAAAATAACACACTGGAAAATCCCATTTCGCCATCACACTGAAAATACAACAGATTTAACGTGTCCACCCGGAAGAAAATATGACACAAAAATTCGACTATAACGTAATGACATTTTCAGAACACGCATGTATCGTAATTTTTGCCAAGAACTCTTCTCGTCACAAAAATAATTAACTGAAACTGGGATAACTTCCATTACAACAAATAAGGCATAAGCAGTCCTACGCAGAACAGAATGCTAGCATGACAAAGAACACAGGACTGAATTTTATATTTTAAAATGCACAAACCTTAATTAGCTCGTGCAAGCCCCCATTTTCAGCTGACCGTCAACCTCTGTATGTAGTAAAATATTTTGGATTTGCTTGTTATCACAACATGACCTTTGTTTAACCAGATTATCATAGAAGAAGTGCTACCATCGTCCTGGTCAACAAGCATTACTGTGCCTATTTGGAAGGGCGAGGGCGATGCCAATGGTTGAGCAAACCATGTCGCCTACTATGTCAAGACATGAACCTCTTAGAACGCAACATAGATCAGCGTCTACGGAGTATTGTCAACGTCACTACAAATCAATGTGGATTTGTGAAAGGATGTGGAACGATAGATTCCATTCATGCAGTTCGGTTGCTTATGGAAAGACACCGGGAAAAGAAGAGACCACTCCACATATCCTTCATGCATCTGGAAAAGACCTTTGATCGCGTTCATCATGAGATGTTTAGGCATGCACTTAGTTCACTTGACGTCCCTGAGGAGTATGACCATTGGATAAATTTGCTCTATGCTAGCTCTACCAGCGCCGTCCGATGCCGTGCTGGAATTTCATCGCCATTCCCCATTTGGGTTGGTATCCACTAGGGATCGGTCCTGTGACCTCTTCTCTTCATTTTGTGTGTGGACACAGTCACCTCCAGTAACTAGTCATCACCTCCACTGTCACTCCTGTATGCTGACGATGTCCTACTGGCTGCTGAGGAGCGCCAACAGAATTAAAGATCAGTCTAAGAAGTGGAACGAAAAGCTAAGAGCACATGGACTTTGACTCAATACCAAGAAAACTGAGTACTAGGAGTGCGGTCCGTAGACAAATGGAACCATTCAGATGGCCAAAATCTCAATAAAGTAGACCCTTGGGTCTTTCGTCAACGCTGAGTATGACACTATTTCGGACGCCTGCGCACGAGTAAATGCGGCCTAGATGAAGTGTCGGCTAACTACTGGTGTTCTCTGCGATTGTCGGATACCAATCCATCTAAAGTCCAAGGTTTACATGACTGTTGTTCATGTAGTCGCTCTGTATGGCTCTCAATGCTGGCTATCAACAGTCAAGCACTTCATGTCGTGGAGGCGCGCATGCTTCGCTGGTGACTTGAACTGACCCGGCAAGATTATGTCACCACCCTAGAAATCAGGAAAATGATGGAAGTAGTCGCGCTCGTAGACAAGATGCGTGAGACCCTTGGCATGGCCACGTAATGCGTATAGAAGCTTTATCTATTTTACAGACTCGTCGCCATAAGACCTATCTGTGTCGGAGCGACGTAAAGCCCCTAGCAAAAAAAAAAAATATTTTACAGACGGCACTTCGCATCACACCATCTGGAAACAGGCTACGTGGTCTGCTCAACATTCGCTGGCTTGATCGCCGTCATGAAGACGTGCGCTATGTTAATCCTGTTTCAAATGATTCCCTTAACAGAACCAAGTGGAAATTGGCTTGCAAAACAGTGCACCCTGCGTCACTACAGGACAAACGCTAAGAAGATGATGACGATTGGATTTACTTGTTTCCCATACACAAATTCCCATCAGCATATCCTTGTCCTGTCAGAAAACCAAGTAAAGTACCTCTACGGTTCATACAACGACCCGAAATCGTCCTGGATTTGCACACCGGCTTAAAAGTGAACACAGACTCCTCAATTGATCGGGGGCTCTACATGGTCTTTGTTAGCCGGATCCAGGTTTGTGGGTAGATTTGAAAATAGGCTGTGTTATAAATGCATAACAAATAAATGCTAACAACAGTGACCAAAGAAAAGCAGGAACTAAGAGTAACTGAAGATGACATCATAGACCGATTAGACCTCAGAAGGATATTAAGACAAAAGGGGTTCCAGGACAAACCGTCACGGGAGAAGACAGGCGCCATCAGGAGATAGGAGAAGGAATGTAAAAGCCACAGAATGCGACATTACTGACCAAACATCGAAACATCAAGGCCCACTCCTAACAAAAATGTTGACCGTCGTGTTCCTTATTTGGCCATTTCGAAAGAAGAAAAATAAATAAATAAATAAATAAATAAATAAATAAATAAATAAATAAATAAATAAATAAATAAATAAATAAATAAATAAATACTTAGTGGAAGGCTTAATCTCACACAAGTGGAAGAGAAGCACATGATAACAAGAGAAGCCAAGAAGAGAACTTAACTCGAAGTGGAAGGGTGGAAGTGACACTTCTGGGCAATGTAATTGGAATTAAAATTAGGGTGCAGTATTTGATCTCTATTTCTCATCCTTCAATGTTGTGAAATTATCTCATTACTGAATCCAACTTGGGTGTTTCTGTCCAATCTAAGCATTCTTTAATATTCAATGTAGTCACTCCCGTTTTCTTCAATATTCAGCCCGTGATTTCCTTACTAGACATTCGCATTACTATGGATAGGAAGTTTGTAGAAGGTCTCTCTCGAGTTTTGGAGATATTTGATCCTAGACACATTTCATACGAGTTCATACAGGTCCCTGAGGTACCTAGGTCGGTATAAAACATCGCCTCGCAGTCCCATTTGTAGACGACGCGCATTCCAATTCGGGAGACAGCTCAAAGAAAGGTCTGATTCACAGCAGTCAATAAAACACAAGTGCTTTTGTTTAATGGTCTTACTTTCTCGCCAAGGGGTCGGAGATGGAGATGAGACTAAACCGTTCTTCTTGTGAGAAGTGAAATTCGATAACGTATTCAAGAAATTGAGAGCTCGCCAAATAAGGTAAGGTTTTCTTTATTATTCCACTTTAAGACAAGACTCGGCTAATGATGAGTGAAATCTGGGCGACTGTGAAAATGAATAGCATTGTCTGTAAAATCATATTCCTATGTGGGCGGGAGGGGTGTCTAAAACGGTCTCAAGGCGCTACAGATAACAGTAGACAGGGCAAATATCAAGTTTGCTCCGGTCTTTTATACTTGTAAGGAAGGAAGGAAGGAAGGAAGTAAGGAAGTAAGTTTAAATGACAGCTGATTTCGTGATTATAGACAAGTGAAATCCACACCTTTCAAACGAGGCAATTAATTGCAAGAATCTCACGTGTATTGCCTGGAATTCGAAGTCATTGGCGAGAGAACTTGGGGTTTATGCTCTCAACATGGCAAAGAGCTAAGGAAACAAGAACAAATAGAGACAATTCTATAGATTTTATTTTTTCGTTTGATTTGCTTTACGTCACACCGACACAGATAGATCTTATAGCGACGATGTGAGAGGCAAGTAGGAAGGAAGCGGTCGTGGCCTTAATTAATGTTCAGCCCCAGCATTTGCCTGACGTAAAAATTGGAAGCCACGGAAAATTATGTTTAAGGCTGTCGACAGTGGGGTACGAACCCAACTCTCACTCGATTAAAAGTTCCCAACCGCGCGGACCAAACCGCATGGCTAAATTGCTCGGTAATACATTGATGTGAAAGGGACATATTAAAGTAGGAATAATCCTGAACTTCGCACTCTTGTTAAACAGTAATCAGGAGAACATCAAACGGAGCGAGTTGGCTACGTGGTTAGAAGTGCGTAGCTGTTAGCTTGAATTCGGATAAAATGGGTTAGAACCCCGTTGTTATTAGCCCTGAGGATGATTTCGCTTGTTTTCCCAATTTCGCACCAGGCAAATGCACGTTAATTAAGTGCATGGCTGTTCCCACCACATCGTCACCAAAAGAGCTAAATAAGTCGGTGTGACGCAAAACAAGTTGCAAAAATAAAGGAGAAAAGAGAAATTAGTGATAATATCACGAAAATATGGGGAAATGAAGGAAAACATGAAAGTCACATTCAACTGTACTGAATATTTTTTTAATAAATAATGATATTAAATAAACCTAGCAATACAATTTATTACAATCTAGCTGATGTACACGTGCTTGGCTACGAAACTGTACTCTATATACAGAATTCTAGGTGAAGTAATGTACAAGTTCAGCGTAAGGTTTTATTACATTATACGCCTCTTACTCTTAGCGTTACCCGACAAACACTAACTTCACCATTTAATATGACTAACTGTTTAGGCAATACATTCACTTTTAAGGATTCCAGGGGTGCACTTTTCTATAATTTGCTTCAAATTTTGTTCCCCTGCACAGCCCTATTAAGATACAATGTGATAGTAAGTAACCTGTATGTTAAAAAAAGGTTCCTGCTGTATGCTTACCAAATTTTAGCATGGCCCCTCATGTATTTTTATGAAGCCGAGACAAACAGATCAAAACACAGAAGAACATTATTTATCGCAAACTATTAGAGATACAAAGAAAATGTATACGTGTTTTTTCTGGGAAATCGAATTTCAAGTGCACTTGGTACGCTCCACTGTTCGATAGGATTCACTATTTAGGAAGCGTAATCAAATTATAAGTGTCACAAGCGTACGTTTTCCTCTGACTTGTTTCACATTTTCTGTCACTACACGGCCCACTTATGAATACCATGATAGTAAGCAACCGAAGCTATATTAATGCCAAAATTTTAATTTCACGAAAATTTACAGACCCGTAAACGTTGAAACATTCAGATGTATTATTGCTGCCGTACTTTCTTCGAACCACACTTCTCGAAGGAACCCTTTGATATTCATGGATATTCGCCAAGGTTCACAGGAATGATATTATATTTCAAATGGTGAAAGAAATTTCAAAATTAATCCAGTAATTTCTCAGATTACCGCTTGCATACAAAGAAACTCATAGTCTCTCTATGTATGTTAGTGTATATTACTTTTGCAATTTTGCAATGAAGTTTTTCCTATAGGGTTTAATAGTTTAAACTCTGGAATTACACTAATTACACATCAGTCGACGGGAAATTGAAACAAAAAAAAATCGTCCAGTTTACCCGGTAGAAGGGTACTTGCTCCCTTTAAGGGCATCTTCAGTATTCAGTGTTAGGAAAACATACGCCGTACATAGTACCATTAAAGCACCATGCACAAAACTCTATATACTGATAGTTTATTCAAATTTTAAAGCGAATTAAAATTTACAATAAAAAGTACAACATATTTAATGACTATAACATTATTTCATGATTTATATTTTGAATGTAATTTTAATATTGTATGATTTCCCGTCCTGCAGTTTCTTCTGGAATTGTAAAACTAATCGCTATGAGAAAAGTTCGATTCCTGGAACTGCTTGTAAGCCTGGAACTGTTTGTGGTAGAACGGAAATACACCTCTCTCTTTACGAAATATGCTTTCAAAACTAGAAATTGAAAAGTGAAGCACTCTGACCGCGCTTAACGAAATTTTGCGAATCATCGGACATGCTTAATTGGTTCCAAGTAAATTTATTGTATTTTAGAGAGAATTGCGGAAACCAGCAATTAGTTCAAAATAGTAGAACGTATTTATACAACGTTATGAAGCCCTCCATACCCCTGTACAAATCAGATATACCGGTAAGAACTGAAAAGTAATTTGATATAATGTGCACACTAAGTGGATTCACTGAGAGTGCAGAGAACAGTTGTGCAAACGAATTGAATGAAATTCAGGGCCATGTGTTCCTCCAGTAGAGGAAGTTCCGTTTCAAAGATTTTCGACTTCATTACGCAGATTCAAATTAACGTGCTTTCATATTAAGTAAGGTAGCTTTACCGCCTGGAGAAGGCGACACTTAAATTAACACCGCGGTTAGGTGCTCGCAGCTATGAGGAGGTGGTGGGTTCAAACCACACTATCCGCAGCCCTAAAGATGATCCTATCCCATCGTCGCCATAAGACCTATCTGTGTCTGCGAGATGTAAAGAAAATTGTAAAAAAAAAACTTAAATTAACTCCAGGTATAGGAAAATGTATTTCATAGATGAAAATCTAAAACATGAATATTAAATTAACAGTATAAAGTCCGCTGTCGGTAGCCCTAAAGATTGCTTTATGTGGTTTACCATTTTCACACCAAGCAAATGCCGAGGCTCTACTTTAATTAAGGCCGGCCGCTTCTTTCCCACTGCTAGCCCTTTCTTATCCCATCGTCGTCATAAGACCTATATGTGTCGGGGCGACGTAAACTTAATTGTGAAGAACCAGTGTAAAAGGTGTATGTAAATATGTTACAAATATTTAAAGGATATATTCCTAACAACAAAGTCCGACTCGTTGGCTGAATGGTCAGCGTACTGGCCTTCGATTCAGAGGGTCGCGGGTTCGATTCCTGGCCGGGTCGGGGATTTTAATCGCTTCTGATTAATTCTTCTGGCTCGGGGACTGGGTGTATATGTCCGTCCCAACACTCTCCTCATCATATTCAGACAACATACTACACTACCAACCACCACAGAAACACGCAATAGTGCTTACATCCCTCCATAGAGGGTTGGCGTCAGGAAGGGCATCCGGCCGTAAAACAGGGCCAAATCCACATGTGCGACGCAGTTCGCACCCGCGACCCCACAGGTGTGGGAAAAAGCGGCAGGAGAAAAGAAGAAGAAGAATTCCTAACAACAAAACATATTTTTTTAAACATTCATATGAACATGGCCTCGAAATTGCTTAGTTTAATCTTGTCTCCTGATTCTTTTTCTTAGTTTTGGTAGTTAATCAGTGTGACCCGTACGTGGTCATTTCGGAGGCGATCCTCTCTACTGACACGGAATATCGAGAGAAGGATTTCATCCTCATCGCCATCTCCAAACTGCTCATACTGTACTTCTTCACAGGCACCGTTTTATTCGGCTCAACTGCACCCTCCTTTGTTGCAGAAGCCTTCCCCATCGCTCCTGCTCGTTTACAACCTCTTCCCTTGTGAATGTGCAATGTGTCACGCGCATAAAACAAGTTCTCTCACTTGCTCTGTCTAATACACCTTGAGGACACTCAACAGAATGGACTTGTGGTGGACCCTTGATGCAGTTCATCCTTTACCTTAAGGATATCTGACTCTCCGAAACAGCTACTGTCACTGGTATCAGCATTTCTGTTAATCTCTTGAGGCAATTGAATGTAGTTTCCTGGCATCATTCTTCCCGCATAACTATTTCTCTGGGTGCTCTGTCTTAGGATTTCACACCTTTGTTTGTGTACGTGACAACTATACTGTTCCTGCAAGTGCCAGGTATTTCTTCTTGTCAGTAAATTTTCATGAATAGATCCCATAGCAGTTCAAGTCCTTCTTTCTCCAGAGTTTTCCATATCACCACTAGAATCCCAATTGGGACCACGGATTTTCCATTCTGCATCCTACTTATACTTCTATGTATACTTCCAGTCTAGTGACACTCCGTATTAGATCCTCATATTGCCTTTCACATACACTAGATGTCCTAACATCTTCCTGATTTTGAAGTTTTACAAAGCATTTATCCATCTCATTCTTACACTTTTACTGTTCCGTAATACTCATCCTTCTAGGTTTCTTGTGTATACACATGTTAGGTATCATTATTTGCCTAATTTGTGTACATTGGTGTAATATAGATGTTCCTCTGTCTTTCCTTTGTTTCTAGCTCGAAACATTTGTAATAAGCAACCGCCTTTGCTTGTGAAATGCTTATTTTAGTTTATTGACTTATATTTCGGTAGACTTATATGTTACTCTCTTTCTCAGGCTCATAGCATCCTTTTCTCGCATTCATTTTAGGTATTATTGATCCTCCTCCCCTCCCCTTTCCTCCCCCGCCACAACCTGTACATATTCATTCCGCCGCCAATTCTCCTACCGTTGTCTTGTTGTTCTACAGGTCTCTCCTATTACATGCTTTCCACAGCTCATAATGACATTTGCATTTCCGTACATTGTCTGGGAGAAGTTATACATTCTGCAACACCACTTCCTCAAACTAATTTTTACATCTTTTTCTTTTAAACGAAACAACTTTGTCTCCTCTGGTCCTGGGTTTGGGAAATTTCTTCCGGATTTTAACTTCATATCCACTCACAAGAGTCGATGCTAGTGTACTGCTTGATCAACGACGATGACCTTTCAGTTTACGACTTTCTTAAAGTGGAGTAATATCACTAAAATGTAGTCAATCTGCGTTGAACTGTTTCCAATTCCAAAATTATCACGTTTTCATGAATCTTGCTGAAGGAAGAGTTTTCGTTGGCCAGATAGAATGCCATAACATAACTGAGAATTCTCTCTCCCTCTGTGTTTTTATCCCTCAAACATTCTTTCAAAGCATCCTCGATTTGCTCTCCACAGGAGAGGAAATCACAGCCTTCCCCCGGATTCTTGTCCTTAATCTTTCTCCACCTTGTCCCCTGCACACGCAGAATGTCCACCTTCCTCTTTGTCGACATATCGACCACTTCCCGCGACATCAAGTGGCGCGGCAGATTCATGACCTTCTAGCTAGGTTGTTCCACGCTTGCACCAGAAACACCTTGGCGTCGCTTCCAAGGCACGTGGGAATTGCGGGCAACCAACTTGTGGATCAAGCTCCAAAGGACCACCTTGAGAATCGGACTGGCTAGCTATTCGAACTCCCAAAAAGCTGAGAGAAATTAAAAAGGACAACTGCCGTGTGGCGGTACTCTTTCTGGCCTTCTCGGAGAAAGGCCGTAGTTTTGTGTAAGCTGAGGATAGGTCATGGAAGATCTTACCTCCTGAAGTGGGCAGACCCCCGCCCCCCCCGGCAGTTTGTTCGTGTCGTGCCGAAATCACCGTGGCCCATATCCTCACTGAGTGTGCCGATCTCTCTGGCCTAAGGCGAAACCTCGGTCTGCAGGAAGCACTCGAACTCATACTAGCCGATGACGGGAATACGGTTGAACTCATCATTCGCTGTGTGTGTGAGAATGAATTAATCAAGGGCATAGACATTTTTTATATGTTTGTGTCAATTTTGGATACATGTTCTTTATTTCTTCGAACTAATTTTAATTTTTCGTTCATCTTTTAGTTTTCCAGTTAATTAGTTCGGAAAGGAAGGTTACATACTTGTACTTCTTCTTAAAACAAGAATTAACACCACCATTCCCTTCGCAGTTCTGCCAAACCCTATGGATGGGGGACGCAGATGAGGAATACACCCACGGTATCCCCTTGCCTGTCGTAAGAGGCGACTAAAAGGGGTCGATCAAGGGATGATTGATTTAAGACCATGAGCCTACTTGTGGTTAATACAATCCCGCGAGGAACAACACTATGTGTCGCCTTTAATTGCGAGTAATACCACACATTAGGTTTGTGATTAGTAGCAAAAGCGAGCTTACGTTGCCTGTGATTAGTACGATTATGTAAGAAACACCACGGGTCTGGGCTTTGCCTGTGATTAGTACCACTATATGAGTGACGCCGTGGGTCCGCGTTGCCTGTGATTAGTACCCACTATGTGAGGAACACCACGGGTTTGCGTTACCTATGAGAGGCGCCGTTATGTGAGAAACACCATACGTCTGTGTTACCTGTGCGGCGTACAATACTCGTGAGTAGTACCATAATGTGTGGAACACCGTTAGGCTACATTACTTGTGATTAGTACCGGTACATGAGAAATACCATGGTTCTACTTTACTAGCGATAAATACTATTACGAGGGGTTGTTGACCTGGATTTTCGACCCCTGTAGACAACAAGCATCATCGATTCAGGGTTTTGCTTTGGAAGCTGTCCTTTGGTCAGTATATACCATTGTTCTAAGTTTCTGGGGAGATGGGGTATTGTGGGTCGGACCCACTGATTGTTTTAAGTTCATAATCATTGTTCTTCGTCGTCCTTTTGAATTCTAGTCAGTGGACTATTTTTGGAATGAACTTTCAGTATTGTGAGTTAGATCCACTTATTATTTTAAATTCATATGCATCCATTCATTTTCCATGATCACGTTTTGAATTCTGGTCAGTGGATGAAATTTGGAATTTTAAATTATCATTACGTTTCGTACCGTTAGCGTCCGATGACCTATATATTAATCCCCTTTAAACAACTATCATCATCATCATCATCATCATCATCATCATCATCATCATCCTAGTTCTGTCCTACTCCCTACCTCCACGAACCTGCTACGCAGGCGTAGAAGGGGGAGAGGTGATACTCCCAGGTGGCGGATAGGGGGGTCCTAACCGGCTTGCCGGCGGACTTGAGGGAAATAAAATACCTCTCGCGGTCCAAACACACATCCCCTGTGGGTGGGGGAGGCAGACGAATAATACACCCATGGTATCCCCTGCCTGTCGTGAGAGGCGACTAAAAGGGGCGACCAAGGGATGTTTAAATTGGAACCATGAAACTGCTTTTGATTCGTGCCATCACGCGGGGAACACCATGGGTTACCTGTACTTGCGAGTTGTACCACTATATTCGGTACGAAATGGGTTTGTGATTAGTAGCAGCAGAGAGTTGGTTCCCCTGTGGGTTTTCCAGTACCCGTGCGTCGTACCCATGTGAGCAACACCGCGGGTCTGGGCGTAGCCTGTGAGTTGTACCACTATATGAGCGACACCGTGGGTCTGCTTTGCCTTTGATTAGTATCCACTTTGTGAGGAACACTACGGAGCCCGTGGGACCGGCACCCGTGATTAGTACACCTAGGTGAGGAAACTCATTGGTATGCGTTGGCTATGAGTGGCGCCATTGTGTGAGAAACACCATAGGTCTGCGTTACCTGTACGAAGTACAATACTTGTGAGTAGTACCGTCTTGTGTGGAACACCGTGAGTTTCGCTACTTTTGATTAGTACCGCAACATGACAAGTACCATGGTTCTACTTTACTCGCGACATGTACCATTGTGTGGGGCCTTAGACATGGATTTTGCACCCCTTTCGACATCCAGCATCATCGTGCTTTATGAGTGGTCCCTTGGTCAGTAATCAATTATGTATGATCTTTGAGTCTGATCCACTGAATTTTGTTTGTTTCCTCTTTTTTGTTTTTTTTGTGGGGTTCATGTCCATCCATTCATTCTTCCTGTCATTATTTTTTTTTTGGCCAGTCGATAAATTTGACATTTTTGTTCTTTCATTTCGTACCATTAGGGGCCGATGACCTCGATGTTAGGCCCCTTTAAACAACAAACATCATCATCATCATCATCATCATCATCATCATCATCATCACTACCTACCTCAAGACACCATTCTTCACCAGTGTGTCCGTAAACTGGGTTCGCTTCTTTAGCCACAACCATCCCTGCTGCGGTAGCGTTGTAAAGCGATGTTGCCGTACGTCGCCTAAGGGATACTCATTAGACATCCCTTCGGTATCGTATTGCACACTGTATTTCACACAGACGCATGAGATGAAATGGCCTAATGTAGGTTACGTCGGAGCAACCCAAGGACAATTCTAGTTATGTCAAAGTCTGGAGATCGCGGTGGCCAAACAATTATCATAAACATGAATTTTTTGTCATGCTCCTGAACTGCCAACGGATATCCCAGTCACAATATAATATATTGAAATCGTTATCATCACTGAACTCCTATATTCCAACTGTGGGTGGTGAATGCAGGAGAAGAATACACCCACGGTATCCTCTGCCTGTCGTAAGGGGCGACTAGTTGGGGCGACCAAGGGATGATCGAATTAGAACCATGAGATTACTTGTAATTAGTCGCCTTTACTTTCCACTATGTTAGGTAAACAATAGGTTTGTGAATAGTAACGATAGTGTGTGTGAATCAGGGTGGGTTTTACAGTACCTGTGATTAGTACCACTATATAAGCCGTACCATGGGTGAGCGACACCATGGATCTGTCTTATCTATGATTAGTACCCGTTATATGAGGAACACCACGGGAATACAGGCGCCCGTGTTTAGTTCACCTAGGCGAGGAACACCATGGTTTGCGTTGCCTGAGTATGGGGCCATTATATAAGAAACACCATAGGTCTTTGTTGCCTGTGCGAAGTACAGTACTTGTGAGTAGTACCATGCTGTGTGGAACACCGTGAGTCTACGCTACTTTTGATTAGTACCGCAACATGACAAATACCGTGGTTCTACTTTCCTGGCGATAAGTACCATTGTGAGGGGCCGATGGCCTGGATTTTGGACTCCTTTAGACTACAAGCATTATCGATTTAGTATTGTGGTTTCGAAGCAGTCCCTTGATGAGTACTAGTTGCTTAACACTAGCTTCTGGGAATGTGGGGCATTGCGGGTCGGATCCAATGATTGTTTTAAATTCATATCCATCCATTCATTCTTCGTCATCACGTTTGTAAATCTGGTCAGTGGATGATTAGAGAATTTTAAATTTTCATTACATTTCGTGTCATTTCGTACCATTAGGGGACGATTACCTAGATGTTAGGCCACTTTAAACAACAAGCATCATCTTCATCTTCATCAAAATCCTACATTGTGACAGGAACATAATCGTGAGCTCATCTTCCTTATTGATATTCAAATATGCAGATTGGTGAACTAAGACATTCACACTACATATTTCCATCAAGCTTCCCTGCGATAAATTTAGGAGCATTTTGTGCCAGTAAATCTTGGGACTACGTGTTCAAAAATTAACGAACCCCTGGCCGTTCCTGTTAAAGTATATTGGATTTCGGGAGTCCTGTTCTAAGAAGAAGGGATATACGAATGTATGCCTGCAGGAGTCGAGATAAGTTTCAGGGAAACAACTCGTGCTGGTAATAGCAAGTGAGCGATTAATGGAAATGCCTCCTCTGTGCCGCGTTGTGGCTTGTGGCCAAGCCCCACTTCATCAGCTATGTGGGTGTGTGCCAATAGGTCAGCGGGTAATATAGGAGCTGTAGGTAGCTTCTTTTGATGGGAATGGACGTGCAATAGCGGTTGATCGAAAGCTATTAAAGCTAAATTATTATTAGTGTAATTTCGCACAGAGTATACTTTAGCTTGAGAGGAAGTGTGCCAGTTATCAACAGACGATTTTCAGGAAGGAACTTCTCAAGTTCTGTATAAGTAATTATTTAAGGGCATTCGAAAAACCGCGTCTTGGCAGTGTTAAACCAGTATCGATGGAGTGTTAGTTTGCTTAGGGAGTACTGAAGTTTGAGGACCGAAATTTTTACCCATAATTCAACAGAGGATATTTAATATATTTGCAAATACATTTTTGTTCTTTTGAGGTAATTTAATTTAAAACGACTCTGTCAAAGTAAGGAGAGGAGTTAGATAAACACATATTAAAATTAAAACACGTTCCTTGAGTAGATTCTGAAAATAAGTAGCAGTTTATTCAATAAATTGTAAATTATTGGGATTCAAGCGACGATGATTGAAATTATCTCTCCGTACATTACATCCGAGGACATTTGCCCTGTTATATTTCCCTTTATGAAAATAAATTAACACTTCCATTACCATCTGTGTATGATTTTTCTTTTCTTTTACATTCTGCAAACTCGTCCTGCAAGCTTTTCTTTGTACCTTTTCTTCTCTGTCTTTCCAACATACCCATGGTCCTGACTCTCTTACCAGCTGCTGTAAATTTCCTCCTCCATTGTCATCAGTGACCACACCACGTTAAACCCAGCTTTTATCCCCATTCTTTTCAACACTTCTCATTCTGCTGTGCTACCATTGATGAAGATTGTAATGCCGTCATATACACCAAACTGCAATGTTTCCGTGCCCGCAAAAACGTTCCTAGGCCAGATTGAAGTATTTAATCGCTGGTTTCGACTCGGCATTTACCAACAGACACACTTCTTCAACAATTCGGAGAAAAAGTACATTTTATGCATCAATCATACTTTTGTCGGGAATTTTTAGCACTTCCGATGGGGTCACGCGCCATAACTTGTACATAAAAATATCTTTGAAAATAAAAATTAGATATCGGCGTGTACATCACAAGTACATCACTTCAAAGTGGATACTTATACCTTGATTTCTTTCAAGATGAATGTAAACTCCTAAATTATTACTACCCTTACTACTCCTAAAATGTTTTCATTCCCTACCCTGAGGGGTAGGGCGAGGGTCTTAGAAAGTGGCGTCTTCTCTCAGGCCAGGAGATTTGAAATTAATAAAGTGATATTTGGAGAAAGTGAGGGCTTTCACGGTCATAGCTTGAATTAGGAATTGTCCTGGCAGGAGAAAGAACAAAACAATAAAAGTCATTCTCAGGATAGGCGACGATCGGGACTAGCCCGCCTCCGTCTCCAGAATGCAGAGCTGTAGGCACTGATAAGCCGAAGCTCACTGTACTCTGTTGGTCGGCAGGAATGCAAAGCGCTCTCGGTGTACCGTGGCCACCGTTATGGCTTAAGTCAACTCTGCAGCCAGCAACTTCCAAAATGACAAAATATTTAAATTTTTAGATTCCCACTAAAAAAATACTTCGCGATTTCACTGCATGTATTGATACATTACTTTTTGTTAAACCCTGAACCCTAAATTGAACTTAAATTTGAACTCAAAATTAAACTTTAACTTCGACTGAAACTTGAATATAAACCTAAACTTAAACGTGATCTTGAACGTAAACTTGATTTTGCGGCGGTGAAACTGAATCAGATTAGGACCAACCACCTACAAGTGGAGAAAAAGACCGGCGCTGTAGGCACATGGTACATGAATGCGCATGAATGTGGGAGATGTACCACAGCACTCTCTCTCATATGTAGAAATGAAAGGAAGAATATTGTACAACACTACTCTTTTGACTTGGATAAAGTATTTGATCCTGAGAGTAGAGGGGACTGTCGTGGCAAATATGGACAGAATAGGGATGCTTCGTAGGATTATCAGAGCGTTTTAAAAGTATGTATTCATATGTTAAGTGCTCAGTTAAAATTAAGGTATTTATAGTAATTGGCAAAACAGGGATATAAGTTATCCCCTGTACTGTTTTCACTGTTCATAATTATAATTTTCAGTCGAATCTTTCGAGCCTGGGGCTTACCCAGGTCTTGAGAATCAGGATATGACAGGCCTTACTTTTGCGGATGACATCCTTACACTCCCGCTGACTCCTGCAGGAGAGTATAAATTAAGTGGTAAAGTATTTTAAAGATGGGAACTTAAAATTTAATGCACAGAAAACTAAGCTGATAGTATGTAAATACGGATATTTATCAAAGAGTGAAAAATTTTGCGTAAGGGTGTTTAAAATTAGAACTCATCAAGAAAAGCAGAGTACTTAAACATGATGTTAAGTGAAAAAAGGAATGGTCAGAACAAATAAAAAGAGCAAAACTAAAGGGTTGGGGCGCATTGACAACTGTTAAAATTTTGTATTAAAAGATCCTAAACACTGATTACAGAGTGTATTAAGATGATTTAATGCATTAGTTAGCAGCAGATATTGTGGAAGTTGATGAAAAAGTTTTCAAGCTTGATACAATCACAAGTAAATTTGCAAAAAAATTATGGGATTACCCAGTTGTACATCAAACTGTGAAGTGAGAATGATGTGCAGTGATGTAAGTCTATACAGAAGGATATTATTAAAAAGATAGTTAAGTATTGGCTAAGAATGAATTTGGGATCTGGTAGCGGAGTGTTAAATATAGCCTTCCAACACCGAATTAAATATCAGAACAAGGAATACTGGTTGGAACATTCTGGAAACGGTAGGAATGGGCTACTACTGGAGAAGGAACCACATATAACATCTAAGAATTTGTAAAAAAAGTAGTTCTAAGAGTTAAGAATACTGAAAAGCAACAAATTGCTTCACAGTGTAAAGGTATTGGAATACTAGAATAATTTTGTAATGTAACTGTAACAATGAGAAAAATACTTAGATAATATGACAAAAAGGGAGATGAGGGCCATAATATGGTGGTTAATTGGGGTACACAGGCGAAATAGTCATGGAAATACATGTTTACCATGTTCCAAAGAAAGAGGATTGGCACATCCTATAAAATATTGTTAAAAGACACGGCAAAGATGAGGGAAATTTATGGATGAGTAGAATATGTGGAAAATTGATAATGGAACACAGTCGTTTACGACAGGAAAGTTACTGCATAGAGAGTGTGGATGCATTCGGTAAGAATTACAAAATTATTCAGCATTACTGAGGGAATGTGGGATAGTAAATTGATGCAGGAAAACTAATTTATACATGCTGGTTAGTAAGAGACAATATAACTTTGTTGATGTCTAGAGCAGTTATGTACGTAGATTATGATTATAGTATATAATTAATTTATCGCCGTAGTCTAATTAGTCTACATGTTTTTGTCAGTTATTACTAATGTTCATTTTAGGTGTCCACGAACCTGCTACGCTGGCGGAGCAGGGGGAGAGGTGATATACCCACGTGGCGCGTCCCAGGTGGCGGATACGGGGGTCCTAACCGGCTTGCCGGCGGACTTGACGGAAATAAATTACCTCTCGCTGACCAAACACACAACCCCCTGTGGGTGGGGGACGCCGACGAAGAACACACTCACGGTATCCCCTGCCTGTCGTGAGGGGCGACTAAAAGGGGCGACCAAGGGATGATTGTCTTGGAACCATGAAACTACTTTTGATTTGTACCATCACGCACGGAACACCATGGGTCGCTTTTACTTGCGAGTAGTACCATTCTGTTAGGTACTACACCTTTCCAACCATCTACTCTCCTGTCATCGGCACCTATCTATTCATATAACTCTCGTTGGGTAATCATAATATCATGCCTCGGCTGCAAATGACCCAAAACTAGGATAACCATCCCGTACGCGGGGGCCTCTCGCATGAATAAGTACGATGGTTGGAAGTATACATTCGGTTCTCAAGGTAAAACATCTCATTAAACTCTCAAATTATACAAAACAGTCGTAGGTTCCGTTGAAGAGTGGTCAAGATTCAAATCAATCATTCAATTCCCCCGCAAGTAGGTAAAAAACCCCGATATGATGTTCATTACTCAGCATATCTAACCTTAATTAGCTCTAATACTATCCTATTACTACGTATTATAAGTTACTTCGAGAAAAGAAACACAAAAATAAGTCTAGATCTAATTTCATAATTATAAATAGGAGTTAAATTATTAGCAATAGTGAAAAGAAATTGGATTCATATTATAATATCATTCTTGAACTCGTAATCTTCATGGTAAACATAATTGAATTCATCATATTATATTCATTATACCGAATATCATCTGGTCATATAACCGTATTCATTATTTTAATATGTTGCATGGGTTAAAAGAGGGATAATTCTTTATTTATCATGGATGGAGTGGTATATCTTCCTGTTAGTATTATTTGGGCTAGCTTTGGGACATCTATTGGATTCTCATTTGAAAATTTTGGTTTGGATTTTCATTATAACTTCTTTACGACAAGAGATAAGTAATATGTTTCTCAATTATGGTTTCAAAAAAATATCAATGTAACTATAAATGTACATATCGATACTGATATCAAGCTTATAATAATTATATACTTTTATATGTGCGAGATTAATTCAAGTATTCTAACTATTGAGTGCCACCATTAAGATAATCAATCATTTGTAGTCGTGAAAGTCGTGCCAAATGTATTCATAAATACGTGCCATTGCATATAAAACCAACTCTCAAGTCATTCACCGCTGTGCCAAAATTAGGTTAAAAACCTACTCTACCGATCTACATTCACATATTAAGACGTATCTTTAGTTATGCGATGTTCCTTCATCTGTACGTATATTCAGATTATATTGCATGTAATACTCAAATAACCTAGCGATATGTCTGGCATCAATGCTATTTGTCGACCATACAACGCTTGGACTGTAACATACATGACCTAATTCCATCTCTTGCATTGTTAACCTCTATATTAAAAACCGTAACCAACACAGAAACTCGCAATAACCTCATCTATGCTTTGCTTACGCCGAGAACAATACATATTTCCTCAGACTAACAACATTATGCAATCCTCATATTTCAATTCTTCCCGATACCTTCATATATAAAAAAAACACTTCATTTCAATAACCTCTGTGTTACGGTCAAAACAATCCAATAGCCTGAGTTTCCATTCATAAACTGCAGCTTCCTAATATTTAATCATTTCCTTCCAATACAATACCTATCTATTCATGTAACTCTCGTTGGGTAATCATAATATCATGCCTCGGCTGCAAATGACCCAAAACTAGGATAACCATCACGTACGCGGGGGCCTCTCGCATGAATAAGTACGATGGTCAGAGGTATACATTCGGTTCTCAAGGTAAAACATACATAACTACTGGATTCTACTTGAGGAGACCAATTAATATCGAACTATTTGTGGTTAAGTAGAATGGCATTTAAAACATGGATATGCTCATTTTGATTTTGTTTACAACAACCTAAAGATATCTCAGGAGCACTGCATTTGTATTACTTAAATTAGCACATGTCAGCGGTTAATTATTTAAATCCTCACAATAGTATCCACTTATTGGCACTTTATATATTTCTGTAGGCACTTCTGCACTCAAATCTAGCAAATAATTAAATTTTATAATGCAAATTTCGAAACCATATTACTTATCTCGTGTCGACTTTCTCGTTGCTGCCTCGTTCCTCGACTAGGACATCTCGGAGTAGTCAATCATGCCCCAGGATCACGTCACGGCTGGATTCAGCTGGGCATCTTGGCTTGAGCTGAGTTCGCCTTGCGCAATCTCTCCATCCGTTTAGGCGAGCTTCATTACGTCACCAGAGATCATGCAACGAAAAGACAGCAAATATTTTGTAGAATACATATTTCTCTGATGAATTGCAGGTTTTCCAATACGTGTACTTGAGTTTATATATTTTATAACTGTCAGAAATATTTCTCTTAAACTGTATATATTTCCTCAATTTAGTCTGCCTTTCGTTAACTATGTCGCCTAAACAAATACTGCTTATAACTCGAGATAGTTATTTCTGCGTTTCTTAATATAGATCGGCCACTTATTATGCTATCCCGGCCTTTTTTTTACGTCGATATCTGACTCGGCTGCAGTCTCACTTTACTTCAATATCTTGGTGTTTTTCTTTGATTCCTTGAGTATCCTACAGATATAGGAAGTATATTCCTTCGATTTATTATATATAAATTACTTTAATATATATAATTCGTTGATTTTCTTTCGCTATCTCGTAGTAAGACGTACAGTTCTTCCTTCACGCAGTTTTTTTTCTTCTTAATGTATTTAAGAATCGAATCAATTCAATTATTTCATGGTCCATAGTTGTTCAATCTTGGAAACTCTTTTCTTTTTTGCCGGTCAATATCGACCTCTACTGATCAAGATCGACTTACTGTAATATTATATTCCGTACGCACTTACGCCGCCTGAAGCTACTCCGTGCCATATTTGTCCGCTGTATTTCCACAATAGTTACTGCCTCAAATGTAACGTAATGGTACAGTACTGAATAGTTTTGTGATTCGTAGCACTCAAGCGGGGTTCAGTGTCTTTTTCCAGTACCAGTGAGTCGTACCCATGTGAGCAACACCACGGGTCTGGGCGTTGCCTGTGAGTTGTACCACTATATGAGCGACACCGTGGGTCTGCGTTGCCAGTGATTAGTACCCACTATGTGAGGAACACCACGGGAATGCCGGCGCCCGTGATTAGTACACCTAGGTGAGGAACACCGTCGGTTTACGTTGGCTATGAGTAGCGCCATTATGTGAGAAACACCATAGGTCTGCGTTACCTTTACAACGTACAATACTTGTGAGTAGTGCCTTAATGTTTGGAACACCGTGAGTTTACGCTACCTTTGATTAGTACCGCAGCTTGAGAAATATCATGGTTCTACTTTATTCGCGACATGTACCATACTGAGGGGACTTAGACCTGGTTTTTGGACCACTTTAGACATCAAGCATAATCGATTCAGGACTGTGCTTTATAAGTGGTCCCTTGGTCAGTAATGCTATTATTTATGACCTTTTTGAGTCGGATTCACTGTTTTTTTGTTTGTTTGTTTTTGTTTTTTGGGGGTTCAGGTCTATCCATTCATTTTTCATGACATTTTTATTTATTTTGGTCAGTGGATTTTTTGAACTTTTTGTTGTCATTTTATTTCGTACCATTAGGGGCCGATGA
This sequence comes from Anabrus simplex, assembly GCF_040414725.1. Taxonomy (NCBI): domain Eukaryota; kingdom Metazoa; phylum Arthropoda; class Insecta; order Orthoptera; family Tettigoniidae; genus Anabrus; species Anabrus simplex. The sequence continues at coordinate 211,025,588 of NC_090268.1, read as the reverse complement.
CCTCGATGTTAGGCCTCTTTAAACAACAAGCATCATCATCATCATCATCATCATCATCATCATCATCATCATTTTAGGTGTTGCGACGTGATATGGAGGGACTAAGGGTGACTACTGTGACGGCCTTCACTTTGTTGAGATCAAGTTTCCGAGGTACCTTATAGACGTCTACAGTGTGTCCGAGAAGTTTATTTTTTAAAGTAATGTCTCTAACTTGCCTTTCAAGATTTTCTTTCTCGGTTCAATCGGTCAGTCACTTACAAATGTTAAATTTTGGTTAATAATGTATTTAATTGATGTAATTAAATAATGTATTCTTTATTTGTATTTCTATTCAATGTCTCAACCAAGCTGTATTTTGTAAAGTGTGTGAATCAAAAAATAAGAAGCGATTACACTGTAATGTAACTTAAAAGCTTTTAGGTCTGTCGAACACACAAGTTCAGTATAAACAATACACTATAACATAAATAAATTAAACAAGGAATACAATACACAATAATATTCCCTGTTTAAGGTCTTCTTTTAATGGTGTGTTATAGTGTAATGTTTATATTGGACTTGTGTGTTTTACAGACTGAAGTGCTTTTAAGTTACATTTCACTAAATCGTCACTGGAATGTATGGCTTCGTTTTAAACAGATTACAACAAACAATTCCCGTCCCGTCACCTATGGTTTCCTAGATTATGGGAGACAGGTATTGCTTTATATTTTAAGCAAAGGAAGCCCGTGTTGAGAACGGATAATTCATATAGTAAATTATGAAATCCTTGGTCCAATATTTCGTAAAGTAAACTATGGCACATCCTGTGGTTAAATCACTCCACGTTGCAGACATTCCGTTATCAACTACGCAGAGATAATTTAACAAAGAAACTTATCACCCTATATCGTGGTAACACTCCAATCGGTAGATGGAAACTGTCCTTGTATTATTTAACCATTAATCCGACAACATCGATCAACTAGGCCGCACAATCAACAAGCCAGAATATAATATTGACGAGCCGCTGATCTCTACTGGGCTGATAGGCTGAGCGGTGGTGATATGCTAATGAATGTGATTTGATAAAACAAAACTTCCCTAACACTGTGGTCACGTTACATTGGGGAAATTATACGTGAATTTAATAATAACAAACATTGTTGTGCTTCTTCCACTGTATTAAAACTATATACAAAAGTACTGTAAAATTTTCTCCAATACATGGAGAAGATGAAAGTCATGGATATGTTTTTCTCCTTAGAATATGAGAGAACGAGCTCATAATGACTCATCAGTGGTTTTTCCGTGCAGTATGAGAGTCTGTACTAGATTACTGGAATACATAGTATCACTTAAGTATATTTCGTGAAGAAATTAGCTTGCGTTTTTATAAAAATTATGCTACTGATCTCACGTATGGAACTCCACCGGCTGTCCAGATTTGTGCCTGGCTATCTCTTCCTCATTGCGTTGACCGTCTGAAAGGCCCTCTAAATCTAATTAAGAACTTACTATACGCGGACAGGAAACGGAAGGACATATACGTGAATGAGAACTATTACTACTACAGTCAGTAAGTTCCTGGACTGGCACCTACAGTGTAGGCATCACAGTATACACTTACTGTAACATTTGATGATAATAATAAGAATAACAATATGTATATATCACGCAAACAGATCAAGGAAGCGTGTCGATACTCAGAGGTTCCAAGGTAAGTACATAAAAATGAGAATCTTAAACCAAGATTGATAACAAGTGTATTTTAAACCAGCAAAATACAAATGGATAAAAGAAGGAGGACCGACAAATTGTAAAGAGTTATTTTAAATGCTGATTTTAATGCCTTAAAAGGCGACGGAACACTGACCAAAAAGCGTCACAAAAAGTTAGACAACAAACCGGAATTAAACATCAAAAGCACAATTCAACAAATTTGAACAAGTCATAACACCAGAGAATGAAAGGAACCCAATTGAATAAAAGGGAAGGAAGGCATGAACGGGAATAGGAAGCGAAGAATTCATCCGGCAAAGCAAATATCTATACTAATATTATAAAGAGGAAAACTGTATATTTTTTTGTAACGTATAGACTAAAAACTACTGAACCGATTTTAAAAATTGCTTCACCTGTAGGAAGCTACATTGCCAGTGAGTAACATGGGATGTATTTTATTTTCAAGACTATTCGAGTGGGGGGCCGACGGGGGAGAGATACAAAAATATAAAATTAATAGGCTAATATAGGCGAAATCGAATTTGTCATACGAGGACGAGACAAAGCTCCTTTTAAGCCTCTTGACGCAAAGAACAAAACTCGGTAAGCCCTACGGGCCAGAAAACCATGTTTTAAGGCCCTAAAACCAACCGTTACGGAGATATTGAAACCACACTACCCCTGCTATAGGAATCGGATAAAGAAACGAACGGCCGTAACCATGGCAACGTCAGCTCCAGGATCCTACAGCAGCGAGATTATGCATGTACGTTTGGGCATAGCTGCCAACCAAAATTGATACACACATGACTTACTATCTGGAAAAATGAACTGTTGTGTAAGACGCTCATAACGGGGATGGAAAGGGAGTGAAGTGTAAAAATAATAGCCCCGGAGATCCCCGTAGTACAGAGACCAGCGGTTGTCGACGGGCCTCCGTTTTTAGATCCATTCCAGTAATATCCGCAGAAGTGGAAGCCTCCCTGAAGAATCTTCTAGCGGTGTTTCCATCATTATTAGTGCCAGCACTTTTCTTCGATGTATCAACAAATAGACCCGTTTCCTCCCTGAACCGAACCTGTATAATCTTCTTTCTTTCTTCAACCAGTTTCTTCTCCTCGGCATCGCTTATTTGCCACTTTCTTACGTCAGTTCTCTACGCTATATGTAAAAGGCATTCGAACATCGAATCCATGCATGAAGTGGTGGTAACCCAAACTTAAGTGTTGCTAGTTTAATTACGCTCTCAGTCACTTCAGGAATATTGTTCATCTCTTTAGGTGACACGCCACATATATAACACCTTTGGGAAGACTGATAGGAAGACAATGCACTGTAGACTTTTCCATCCACCATAGTGAAATGTAGCTCATGTTCAAACACTATTGTATTTTCATCATTCACGACTACCGTAGTAGGCAACAACTTCTCTTCCTGGGCACTGATACAGTGCACCTCGTCACGGATTAAGTCGGCTGTTTCTTTCTGGAACTCTAATTTAATGGGCCTGAAGTAACGAGATGATGAAGGTCTAGGATTATGCCAAATGTTATCCTGGTTTCCGGTGTTTGGGTGGCTAAACAAAAGCTGAAGGGGCGCTAAACAGAAACTCGTCACTTAATGATCGACCCTGTGAAAATCTCCGTTTATAGCGACTTTGATAATTATGAACTGCCATCACAGCCCCACTTCGTTACAATTTTATAGTGATATTTACATCCTTGATCTGCCAAATTCAACATATTCTCTTGTATTTTGCAAATTTGGCGTAATGTATGGTCAAGAATCGCTTGTAATCGGACCTCCGCAGATGAATCAGTGATTAGAATACCAGTGGGGTAACATTCGTATTAACTTTTTCTCACTAGATAATATGGAGAGTACAAGTTACAGCTATATGTTTTAGCATTTTCCCTCAATTTCTTGTACTGATTAGATGACAATTGCAAATCAATTATCATAGCGAGAGACTCATCAGGTGAGATTGTCGGTTGTTCCTGCAAAAATAAATTGCGTGACCTTTTCATTTTTGTCACACGTTGAAGAGAGGTACTTGAAAGTTCAACAAAACTATCAGCGTCACCCTTTTTTCTCAGAAGCTCGAAGACTCATCTGAGTGGCAGAAACTATCTCTTCTTGTGATTTTTCTTCAAGAAGTGATCTAGTTTTCCTACTTTTAGACTGTTCACTCAATTCTCATCCTGACATTGTTGTGATGCATGTCCTTCTGCAAGGCTCACTTTCTTGTCTACCCAACTTTTGTTGTACTTCAAAAATTTGTCCCGTTTTCTACTATATTTTGTCCAGCGTGATCGAATTTTAGCACAAGAAATACTGACCGATTTCCTTATTGACTTGGATATATCCTCGGAATAATCCTCAAGGCCTAAGTGTTCAATTACAAAATTCGGAATAACATCGTTCCGCTTATATTACCTGCTGTTCCTCCACAGCTCGAAAACCGACCTCCGGGTTACAGAGTACATGCCTTCTGAAAAAAATGAATTACTCTCATGGTCGTGCCTGGTTGCAGCAAAAAATCACAGTTTTCTATTCATTAAGGTATAACTCATCCAAAAACTTTCGTTCCAGAAATCGAAGGCAATCCCTTTTGAAAATCAGCTCAAACTTTTATAATTAGATTGCGATTGGACACCCTGTACCTGAATATTATGCGCACATTCCGGACAATAATATAGTAATTTTCAGCATATGATACATAAAATATAAAATACATACCTTCATATAATATAATCACACTGCACCTTAAAGAAATATTTAGTTCTGACGTCCTTACTTAGCCCTCGCATAAAAACAACTGTGCGCACCCAAGAGTCTTATAAACACGTCTCACATAAAATGCACACCAAAGACAGGGGTGGAAAATACTATTTTTGGCCGGCTGGATGCTATAAATTACCCAACGCGTCGATACGTTTCTTGATAAGGGGTCAGAGACAACGTTACTTGGATTTATATGGCCTGTTTTAGGACCGGAGGCTCTTCCTGACGCCAACCACTGTCGAGGATGTAATGAATATGAAAGGAATGATGTTAAACAAAATTGGATACGGAGGTGGAAGGAATCGGCTGTGGTCTATGAAGTGGAACTTTTCAGGCATTGGCCTCAAAGAGAAAATGGGAAACCACAGAAGTCATTCTCAGAGCAACTGACGGTGGGGTTCGAATCCTCATGCCATCCGAACGCAGAGCTTGGCTTCATAGCCGTAGCGCGTTAACACTTGCGGCCGCTCTGCTTGGTTATTATTTATTTATTTATTTATTTATTTAGAGCCTCTGTGGCTCAGCTGGCAGCCCGCCGGCCTCCCACCGCTGGATACCGTGGTTCAAATTCCAGTCACTCCATGTGAGAGTTGTACCGGACAAATCGGAGGCGGGATAGGTTTTTCTCTGAGTACTCCGGTTTTCACTCTCATCTTTCATTCCAGCAACACTTTTCATTATCATTTCATTTCATCTGTCAGTCATTTATCATTGCTCCAGGCGAGTGCGACAGGCTTCGGCAGTCGGCACATTTCCTATCGTCGCCGCTAGATTGGGGCTTCATTCATTCCATTGCTTACTCGGTCCAATGGCTGGAAACAGTCTGTGGATTTTCATTTATTTATTTATTTATTTAATTATTTAAAATTTGAGCGTTCTGTACGAATCTAGTATTAAAAGAGTCGCAAAGCAAAAAAGAAAGTTAGTCATCTCCGTAGAGGCCTTAATGGCCTTCAGCTATCTGTAACTTCGACACATGGTGCGGTACAGTGGATAGCTCTAAGCCTCGACACCTATGCTCTAATTTTTAGTGCAGGCTGAGTGAACGTCAGGGTCATCTACACCTCCGAAATCTCGTTTCTTAAATGTTTCGATTTCTTGACGGCAATACAACCCGCGTCCTTCCGGATAAACCGATCACGCCTTTACCGCCTCGGCCAGGTAGCTCCTGATTTATTTATTTATTTTTTTACGTCGCACTGACACAGATAGGTCTTATGGCGACGATGGGATAGGATAGGCCTAGGAATGGGAAGGAAGCGGCCGTGGCCTTAATTAATGTACAGCCCCAGCACTTGCCTGGTGCGAAAATGGGAAACAACGGAAAAGCATCTTCAGGGCTGCCGACAGAGGGGTTCGAACCCACTATCTCCCGATTACTGGATACTGGCCGCACTTAAGCGACTGCAGCTATCGAGCTCGGTGCTCCTGATTAAATGGTTGCCGGCACTGATTCGACTTGCCTGGTAGTCTTTTCTAAATATTTTATTACAGTCCTTTCTGGCAGACTGTGAGCGTAATACGGTAGAAATAAAACTCATGGGGTTGGCGGATGGCGGGGGGAGGTGCAACCGTGAGCTTGCATTCGGGAGATACTGGGTTCGAACCCCACTTTCTGGAGCCCTGAAGATGTTTTTCCCTTCTTTCCCATTTTCACACCAGGCAAATACTGGGGCTGTACCTTAATTATGGCCACGGCCGCTTCCGTCCCACTCCTAGCCCTTTCCTATCCCATCGTCGCCATAAGACCAATCTGTGTCAGTGAGACGTAAAGAAAATTGTAAAAAAAAAAGAAAAGTAAACCTCACGAATGATACTGAAACGGAGAGAGAGAGAGAGAGAGAGAGAGAGAGAGAGGTGGAGGTGGAGGATGAAGGAAAGAATTGGCAGTTAATAAGAGATCTAAAGCACCACCGTTTGAGGGCACTGAAGGGAAAAATTGAGTAAGGCGTAACGAAGAAAACAGGCGAAGCATTTATAATGAGGGATCATTTGTTGAATAAGTCACTTTGTAGTGGAAATTGAGGGACAAAAATGACAAAGAATAATTTTACTCTTTGTTTTACCGGAAGCAGTGTTTACAAAGCACACCATTACGAGAAAGACTAAATAATTCGTTACTGGTGAGGTGATGCCTATTAAATGAACACGAACAGGATGAAATACAATTAATTAAATTATTTATAGAAATACGCACCATCAACAGGAACGTTCTCTAACAAGTGTGCGTTTACTGATGAAATCTGCGCGACGGTATTGGTCTGATCTAGACTTAAAAGTCTTGTATAAAAATTGTTTGTGAATTAATTAAGCTTCTAATCCTGTCCATTAATTATTTCTTGTTGAAAATGTTCTATTGTTGTTGTTGTTCAAAGTGGATTATCTTCCCAAGAAAAGAAAAGACTTTTCAGAAAATATACTTTATAAAATTAAATTCTTGTACATAATTTTGCAGGCAAGTTAACTCTCACTTTTCCTTCCTGCTCTGATCCACCACTAAACAAAAGTAATAATAATAATTGTACCGGAGGTATACCCGCTCCGTGCCTTTTAGAAGGCCATCCGTATCGTGTACTTCAAACTGTGTATTGGAAGAAGTTTGAACGTTTATCGTCAGATTTCTCTACGGAGATTTATGTGCCCCCTCGGGTGGGAGGGTGGACAATTAATTGTCAAGAGACATTTTTTATTCATAGGTTTTCTAAACTTTGTTTTTGTAGATTGTTTTTGGTGTTCTAAGGTTACTAGCATTTATATCCCTTCTGCCTGCTTAAAATTTTAGCCAATCAAGGAATTTTGGTATTTATTTAATCAACCAAAAGAAATTGTGATTGTGTACCGGGCTTCGGCCCAGAGAATTCTGGAACTTTCCTCTCCGCTATAAAAGATGGGACCTTTCTGGCCACGTTGTCTTTCGATCGCTCCAGTCAAGAGGTTTAGAGTGTTTTCATAGAGGAGGCAGGGGCCAAGCCTTTCCCATCTCCTGAAGGTCCACCAGCTCAAGGTAATGGCAGACATCTTGTAATCATGTAATAGTCTCACAAAACTAACTTGAGGGGAAGGTTTCAAAGTTCTTTCGTAACGTAAATCCCAATCTTTCAATGTAAATTTTCAAACAAGCCTAATGAATTTATTCTAACTTAGGGAATAAAGAGTGTGAATCCTTTTGTAATTTCCATTCAACTTGGTATTGAGGTGACTATGATTTCGTAAACTTTAAAATTTATCTATTCCTTTAGTAATTTAAATCTTCCCTACATTTAGTATAAGCTTAGCCTCTGTAACTTCGGGCCATAAGCCCACATAGGGTTTTAAGAATTTTCAAGTTAACTTTAAAGTACTGCAAGAGTTCGCCTCCTAACATTTTGGTTTACGGCCGATATATTTTTTTATTTATTTTTTTTCGCTAAGGCCAGGTAGAATGGACCTTTATTGCCTTCGTTAATATTTAACTAGACTTATTTAAATGTAACTCGAACTGTCGAGCGAATAAGACAGTGAAAACTGTTTGTATTTGATCTAATGTAAAAGTTAAATTGTGCCTCGGAGAGGCTTGAATTTATAAATTTTGGAGAATAGTCTGCTAATTAATTGTGTGGAGCAAGGACGCTCATTTGAAGTTTTTGTAAACTTAAATATCACTATGTTTATTGTATCTAGGTTTCAAATAACTTTTATTATAAGAGCTAAAGAGCTCTCCTTTTGTCTATCCAACTGTCATTGTTTGTGGTTTAAAAACGTTTCAAATCAGAACAGAGAAAAGAAGGAAAGAAAAACTATTTCAAAATTTAGAGTTTTAAATCACGATTTGATCTTACACTTCTGTGCTCCGCTGTATACCCGGTCCAATAATAATAATAATAATAATAATAATAATAATAATAATAATAATAATAATAATAATAATAATAATAATAATAATACATATCGTTGAACGTTTATGTAGTGTTACAATGATGTATACGTGGAAGAGGTTTCACTGATTTGATCTTCCCTTTGCACTGGTGTAGAATGATTAAATGCAATCCTTTTAAGAGGATTGTACTTGTTTAAAGATCAAAATAACCACAATTTTCTCTGATGATTGTTGCCAAGACCCTTAAAAGGAGAATCGCTGACAACCATTCTTTTCTCTCTGTAGAACCTCGTTTAAAATAATCACTAGACGTTGAGTGATTATATGTGTTGACACCATCCAATGTATCTATAACGGATAACAGTAGGGGGCTACCAAATTTCAGGAAACTCCGTGGTATGCTGCTTGGCAGTGTGGTCGGATTAATTTTGGAGCTTAACCAACATCTCTAGCTAGAGAATATCTGGTTATTACTGTTCATATTCCAATTAGAGAGGGCATGGGATAGACCATTGGTATCCTTGACTTTTGTAAGAGGTGACCTCAGGGATTCCCGAACTTGCAGCGCAGATTTATGATCACGGGTACCTCATCTATGTCTATCACCAAATCCAGTGTTTTACTGGGTTTCTCAATTTAATACTATCTCCAGTGCATGCCTTCTGGCTGATCTGCCGTAGCCTATTTTTATCGATTTCAAATATTTAAAAAATATTATTCTAAATTGGGTACTGTTTAAATGTAAAAACTGAATTATGTTTTGTACATTTAAACTGAATACATTTAAATGTTTAATTTATATTAAACGTTCCTAATAATTTATTGTTTTATAATTGATTTAATTGAGATAATAGTTTAGTTATTAATAAGCCAGTGCCTTATTTATTGTTATTTTCTACTTTTCTTCTAATTAAGGCATTGCTCGTTAGCTTTTCCTACCCTCTTAGTTATAATGATTCCTTATCAGTGGAGAAATATTCATTTTCCTTCAGTTTACTGTAATGGCGTTACTGACCGATAACCTCAATGTCTGACCCCTTGAAAGAGCAATTGTCATCACTATCCTTCTTTTCCCGTTTCCTATCTGATTTCCTTTCGACAACCCTTGATCCAGTTCAAAACCTTTGGTATTACATTGCTGAAACTCCCTCCATGGGTCTACTTATAGTTTTACTTATACCTTCTTTCCTCGAAGATTTGGAAGTCTTCTATTTCCACCCTGTGATTTAAGTTGATAGGGGATATTAGAAGTGAAGCTTCCACGGTGTGTGGAGTTACTTTTTATCTGCTTCAGAGTTGAAACATGTTGTCGTTTTCACCTGGCGAGTAGGGCGTGCACTTAGGGGCGCGCAGCTGTGAGTGTGTATCCGGGAGATAGTGGGTTCGAACCCAACTGTCGGCAGCCCTGAACATGGACTTCCGTGGTTTCGCATTTTCACACCAGGCGTATGCTACGGCTGTACCTTAATTAAGGCCACGGCCACTTACTTTCCACTCCTAGGCCTTTCCTATCCCATTGTCGCCATATGACCTATCTGTGTCGGTGCAACGTAAAACAGATTGTAAAAACAATTGTTGTTTTTTGTACATTCCGTGCAGTTGTTCGACGTTAGATTATTGTTGCCTAGGGACTGATTACCCCGGATCGAACAGGGGTATTTCAGTCGCCTTGACAATGAATACAGCAATGTATTCGAAACGTCGGCAAACTGTACGGAGTGTACAGAAAACAACAACACGGTTCAACCCGGAAGAACAACAAAGTTAATAGGGGATCGTTACCTCCCACTACTTCCAATTTAAAATATAAATGGGCTAATCCCTAACCACTGTGGCTCCCAAGCCACATGGGCATAGAGGGAAACGAGTTAGTAGATCAGGCTGCCAAGGAGGCAGTTACACTGCCCCCGTTGCCTTTCAAGGTTCCAGTAAGTGATATTCGCTCCCAGCTGCGACATCTTGTTATGTCCCATTGGGAGATGGAGTGGCAGGCCATTCCACTTCCCAATAAGCTGAGAGCGATAAAAGGAACAACGAAGGTATGGAGGACTTCCCTTCGGGCTTCGCGGAGGGAAGCCGTGGTATTATGTCGTCTTCGGATCGGCCACGGTATCTTGACTCACTCGCATCTTTTGAAAGGAGAACCCCCTCCGGTGTGTACCTGCGGCGACCATCTTACCGTGGTGCACATCCTTACGGAGTGTGTGGACCTGGTCGATCTGCGCCGTGGTCTTAACCTTCCGAGTACTATCTCCCTTATCTTGCGTGATGACGAGCAGTCAGCAGACCTCGTCGTCCGCTTTATGAGGGATAGTGGACTGTTTTCTCGTGTGTGATGCTGTCCTTTGTCCTAGTGTGTTTTGTGTCACTTGCGCTTTTATCCCATTGACTTAATTTTAGTTTGTGTTGCGTATTTTAATGTGTTATTTTAACGTCTCTCGTAAATTATGTGCTACCAGGCAATGCCTTATTCTTTTGTTTTCCTGTAGATTCTCTTATTTTATTAGAAAATAGGGCATTGCGTATTAGATCCACTGATTGTTTTAATCTCACCCTCATTTTTCTCCATCATTTTTTTAAACTCTAATCAGTGGATATGTTTTTAAAATTTTAACATCATCTCTCATGTCGTTCTTCTCGTTCCATTAGGGGCCGATGACCTTCGATGTTAGGCCCCTTTAAACAACAAGCATCATCATCATCAATCCCTAACCACTAATAAGCAACCCACAAAGCCAGCATACACTAAGTTTCTTCCTCTACACGTTCGTTGTGAACTACAAACAGATAATAAACGTAGTATCGGTTGCTGATTCTTAGACAAATATTAATTACAGTTTATATCCACTTTAGACTGCTTTAAAACATTTTACTTCTAAACATCATTTATTTTATATTTTCAGTTATTCCACCACAATCTTCGATAGCTGATTTGCGAAAAAAGTTGTTTACACAAGTAAGGAAATATTACCAATATTTTATCTAAAAATAATATCAATTTTATATGCTTAGCAACTAAAAATACATCTGCACCAACTTTACCGTAGCTCGAATGTTTAACAAACGAAATATTTTGCATAAGATGTTCAGAACCATATTCTAGATTTCTGATATAAACAATTGATTTCCTAGCAGAACAGGCAGCAAAGGAAATCAAAAAGGACTTCGGAAAGCGAATCGCAATCCAAGGAGAGGAAATCAAAACACTGAGTTTACCTGATGAGATGAGTCTGCATAAAATACGGAAAAATCGCTGAATGGCGTGGACACAGTCTTGGAGAAGGACTACAAGAAGAAACCAAATCCAGAGCAAAAGTATTGGAATGCAATCGAAAGAATTTAGATGATGCACGAAATATTATATTAGGAATTGAAGTCTTAAAGGAATTAGATGAATATTGTTACTTGGGTTGTAAAATAACTAACGAAATAAGAATTTAGGAGGACATAAAATGCGGACTAGCACGAACAAGGAAAGCCTTTCTTAACAAAAGAAATGTTCTCTCTTCGAAGATAGATAATGAATTAGAAAAATTATTTTGGATATTTTCGTCTAAAGCGGGGATTTTCCATGCGAGTGGAACGTGGACGATAACTAACTCAGAAAGAAAGAGAATGGAATCCTTTGAAATATGGCGTTAAAGAAGAATACTGAAGGTGAGATGAGTAGATCAAATCACGAATTAAGATATACTAAATGGAACTGGTGAGAGGAGACCGAATAGGAGAAGTTTGAGCAGAAGAAGAGATAGAATGATAGGACACATCTTAAAACACTCAGGACTTGTTCAGCTAGTTTCTTGAGGTTAGTGTAGGGGTTACGAACAGTAGGGGTAGACCAAGGTATGAATATGCCAAGCGATCAGAGCACATGTAAAAGCAGTTACGTAGAAATGAGAAGGTTAGCAGGGGATAGGGTGACATGGAGAGCTGCATCAAGCTAGTAAATAGCAAGAACGCATTAAATTTATAGTTCCCATATGTATTTTTGGAGAGGATTGCAAACAGTGAAAAAGATATAGTTGACCATGCGAAAGAATAACGGACGAATGAACACTGACCTCGTGACCTCTTGTAGTTTGCCCAGAGGTGAAGAACTACTTGTGATTCGTTAGCTGGAGAATGTCCATCCACTGCCTAAAACAATCATCTCCGCGATAATGATGTTTTTGAAGTACCGTACACAGAAAACGCAATGTTGAACGATAAAAGTTAATCTGTGCCATCAAAATATATATTCAATTGTAATTGATTATTCTGTACCACAAAGGTGATGGATCGTTATCCATGTACGTGACCGCATGCGGACTGGAAGTCGCACGTGGACACAAGTACTTTATATAGATCATAATTTATGAAACAGCTGGCAATATAACAACAAAGTTTATTTCTTGGATGGAACGTTTATTGTGATCATTCAGTATATCATTATGAGGATGATCACATTAATGAATGTATCGATGTTTACTGATACGACAAATGTGGGTGATAGCAGAAATTACCAGCACCATTTAATCAGCCGAATACACGAACAGAACATGGTTTGTGATCATCAATGGCATCGGAAACTGTAGACCCAGGCATCAGTCGCTTGAATCCGGGACAATTTTGTAGGTATTTTGAAATTAAAATAGACATTTTCCAGTAGTTTGGATTACACGTAACTAGAGATCCCGAGGTTATAATCACGATACGATTTGTAAAATAGGATTGCTTAGCTTTTTCCGAACAAACGACCGATCAAATATAGAAACTAACAAACAAAAGAACAGATAAAATGTACAGCTGCAAAAAGAAGGAAATGGCCTCAATGGACATTGAACATCTTGAAAGTTCCACTTCTGTTCCCGGTGTTGTTAGAGCATGGCCATTAGGAACACTGTGAACTATGCTGTACTATGGTGTTCTAAAGTAAGTCATTAGCTACCAGCTTCTCGTGAAACAGCACTAAACGTTTTTTTAAATATTCGAAGGTTTTGGCGTTCGAGCCTTGTTGAAGTTATCATTGTTTTGTTACTGCCCCTTAGCACTATTAATAATACAAATGTTAGTTTTGAAACAACACAGGTGCATAATACTAGTGTTAGTTTTCCTTTCTTATATTACATAATGAAATGAAATTAAATGGAACCACTAACATTTGAACCTGTTCTCCTTTCGTAAACCGTTTATCGTCCAGTGTTGGCTTTTCCCTCAGACTCAGCGAGGGGTCCCACCTACACAATCTCAAAGGCAGTATCCTGATCCGTGAGACTTTGGAGCGGGAAGGAGGAGCCTCGCCCAGGCTGCCTCACCTGCTATGCTGAACACGGACCTTGTGGTGGATCTGAAGAGTGGAATGGAAAGACAAGGACGAGAGAAGGAAGTGGCCGTAGCCTTAAGTTAGGTACCATCCCGTCAATTGCGTGGAGGAGAAGTGGGAAACCATGGAAAACCACTTCGAGGGCGGTTAAGGTGGAAATAAGAGCCCCCTCTACTCAGCTGACCTCTTGAGGCTGAGTGGACCCCGTTCCAGTCCTCGTACCACTTTTCAAATTTCATGGCAGAGCCGAGAATCCAACCCAGGCCTCCGCGGGTGGCAGCTAATCATACTAACCTCTACACCTGAACGTGTTAAGTTTCCATCTAAATTTGGACGTTACTCGGGCTGAGCCATACAGAATTTGCTTCGTACTCATGCAATTAAAAGCATTTGCAGAACTAAAACTACTTAACATTTATATTATATTCTATCGATCTAGAAAGCCAAGAATAACGGTAGAGAGAATTCTTCATGCCGACCACATGAAAAGTCGTAATCGGCAGGCCCATGGGCTGAGCGGCGGTCGCTTGGTAGGCCACGGCCCTTAGGTGCTGTTCGGCCATGATGTTTTGGTTTGGTTTATTATATTCTGATTATTTAATAATACTATACAAATAGATTTATTTTATCACAGTATTATTTTGTAGTTTGATTGGGTGTTGCAACTGCAGTAATACCATTCAATTTACAACAAATGACTAAGGAATAATTTTGCGCATGCAGTTGCTATTAAGAAACAAATTACGGTTCTGAGGTCGAGATTATGAATTGTATTTTTCCAGCTTTTAAAATTTATGTCTGCAAATAATATATTAATTTATAAGGCTCTAAATGTACCTACATTAATTATAATCTATATTAATCCTAAAATTTACATTTGTAACACTGTGAATACTTCGCAAAAACTATCAACAGCGACATTATTTCAGCCTGAGACTTTGCAGTTGGCTATTTGACATGGCTCCACAAAGTGATTAATAATAATAATAATAATAATAATAATAATAATAATAATAATAATAATAATAATAATAATAATAATAATGTTATTTGTTTTACGTCCCACAAGCTACTCTTTTATTGTTTTCGGAGACGCCAGGTGCCAGAATTTTGTCCCGTATGAGTTCTTTGACGTGCCAGTAAATCTACCGACACGAGGCTGACGTATTTGAGCACCTCCAAATACCACCAGACTGAGCCAGGATCAAACCTGCCAAGTTGGGGTCAGAAGGCCAGCGCCTCAACTGAACCACTGAGCCCGTCACACACAAAGTGATCAAGGAATGAAAAAAGTCTATGATTGACTCGGGTTTTCGGCATCTGAAACAACTAGGTCTTTCCACGTTCCACGTCCACAAAGGATAGCCCGGAGATGGGTGAAATATTATCGACTTTCGGGTATTCTTTTCCCGAAAATCTGGGTGTGTTATAAGGAAAATTTAAACATCACAACAACGCGTCTGATTAATTGTGGAGGTTGAAAGGAAGACTGGACTGTGAGAATTTATTTACGGACCACCAATTTGAGATTTCGACGTGCTATTCCTAGGGATGTTTTAAGGGGGAGCGTATAGATGAGCTTTTAGCCTTTTTAGAGAGAAAATTTGATCGGGATTTTAAAAGGGTAATGTTTTATGATGAAGTCACCTTTTCTAGAACAAAGGAAAGACCCACTTTATTATATCGGCCTCCTTGTAGCCGATTCGACCACGAATATGCCACCATTCATGCCCGCGAGTGTCTATGTCATGTTAGGGTGGTTTTCTCGTCGTGGAATGGGCACAATCCATCGCATTCACGATAAATTGAACCAGTATAAATATAAACTGTTGTCCGAGCGGAATATGGTTGTTTATAAAAGGTTTTTGTATCCTGATGGAATTATTCAATTTCAGCTGGATAATCATCCTGTACACACATCTCAGTTGATTGTAGACTGGTTTGCGTGCAGACAAGATATCGAACTGATAGACTGGCCTCGTTCGGACTTGGACTAAATCGGGAATATGTGGACACAAGCAAAGAATCACATGTGGAGAATTTGTCCCAATCTCATTCCATGACGTCCTGAAGATTTTCGGAAGCTCCTCCAGGATCCCTGCGATGCCTTGGCTGAGAAAACGTGTTATAGGAAAAGTCTAGTCTCCTTCATACCCACTGGAATGCAAGATATGAATGAGTCGGTAGGAAGATTGACTAAATACTGAATCATGTCTTTGTTATTTTAATTAAACTGTTAATTGTTTAAAATTTGTAAGGCAGACGACACTAAGTTTCTCTGTTCGTGCAACAAAATATGTTTTGCTGAGAATAAATTCCTTAATTAAGTCTATCTGAAGCCAAAATTTCAAAATAAGTATTGATAAAGTAATGGAATAATGTTTCTGGATTTACGTCCCACTAACTACGTTTACGGTCTTCCGAGGAAACTTGTTTTAAATACTAAAATTGTTATAAACGAGAAAGGTGCATTGATATTTACTCTCTCTTAAAGTAAATAGGAAACACTTGGTTGTGTTCGAACTTACGGCATCATGAAAACCATTCCAACTCGTTACGACTACGCCACAAAAGTAGCATGCGGAACTGGTCCCTTATTTCTATGTATACTAGGCTACGTCTGACCGAGGCCAACAAAATGAGGCATTGTCTGTTTCTGAGTAGTGGCAGCTCTACACTAAACAAGAACTTTCGAAGCGAACACTGTGATACTGTATATACTTCCTATTGAATACTTTAGTCTCTCAAGAAGAATACTGCCCAGGCAAATGGACTATACAGGTGTAACAATAATCTATCCAAAGTTTCAGGATATATTCCTCCCATATAGAAAATATGCTATATAGATACGGGTCCGGAAACGCTTTGTTTCTATGTAAGAATTGATTTTATTCAACTCAACATTGCACCTTAATCATGGAAAGCACACAGGAACACAACGTACTAGCATACCACATGAAACTCCTTTGTATATAAAATGTTCAAAATGCCCTTCTTGATTCATTCATCTACCTGCCATCGCACAGTCTTTTAATGTCCATCGTCTTCTAAATAACAGATTCCGTGACAGATCGATAGGTAGAAATAGACCAATTAGGTGGCCTCCACACTCTCCGGACCTCAACATACTAGACTTTTATTTAGAAGGCATTTCAAAGCTCTTGCGTATAGAACTCCGGTACAAAATGCAGAGCGTCTTCGTGACTGCATTGTGGAAGGCTTCGAAACCATACGCAGTATTCCAGAGATCCTTTAACGCATACTTTCTTATTGACAGCTGTACAATAAACAAAAGGAAGTCAATAAATCAAAGAAACTAACAAGAAATTTCGCAGCGAACACTGTGATATATGCTTCCAATTGAATACTTTAGTCTCTCAAGAAGAATACTGCCCAGGCAAATGTCCTTTTCTCGCTCATTGGTCGAAATACGGTCCCGAAAGTAAAGACTTATTTTATTTTCAATATAGAAGAGGTCCAAGCTTTCAAAACCTGAGTTAACCGGCAAGTGAAAGGAAGGTACACGAAGGGCAGGAAATTGCAAGCCTCCGTAGGCCTAGCGAACAGTACTGTCCGCACCGGAAGACAACAAGTGTTGGCCAAGAGAGGAAAGAGAGGAAGGGTTAAAACGGGGAGGCTAATCTTGGGACAGGCTGAAGATACAATCGATGCATTCTACCGCCTGTACCCATACAAGGGGAAGACTGTCTAAGGGTCCTACGCACTTACAGTATAAGACAGAAATGGGAAAGGGTAAAAGGGATTTAAGTGAACAGCCTGCAAATCTAATTGGAACAATGTTATATGGTTACCATTTCACATCCTCGTTCTGACTGCCCCTGGACATAAATTTAACCGAGCTCAATCATACACAGTTTTGTTAATTTTTTCATTAATTTTTTGTGCAACTGGAAGAGCTATTCAGATCATCCGGCTTAAACAAATTCAAATCGTATTCACGTGAATATTGAATAAGTGAGTAATTATTATAAACATGATGAAGTTTTTAAAATGCTAAATTTATTTCCATAATGTGTATCAGTTATTGCAGCGTGGTTGTTATGGATTGTAAGCGATGGTTTTTAAACATTAAATCGTCCGAATGTTTACAATATTTGTTGTTCACAGAGCTCTTGTATTAGATGAAAATATTTAAAAAGTCATTCTGTGCACTAGCAGGGAACATACATAGCCCTGTCTGTTGTGGTAACTTCTGAATTTGTGTTCGAATATTTCTAATGTTAATTCTTACGTATTTCATTTTGATTCATGTAATACTGGTTCGTAAGCACCATCGCCGCAACTAGATCAGTCACATATTAAAGTAACAAATCATTACCAAAACAACATACCTCAATTCTAGTACCAATAAAATAGGTTCCCCTACCTGTGTAAATTGGTCAAGCGTCTAAGACGCATTAGTCCCCTTCATACACTCATACGAAATACATAATGATATTTATAATTAAATCTCACTGTTGAATGACGAAAAACACTTTAATTAGCGCATTTATCAATTTCATGCCTTTATTATTGCACTGTAAGATTACCATGAAAAATATTAACTCCTTTGTGGATTCGGGCGCATATTTACATCCATACAGTACATGTGATTCGTACGCCTATATGAGCGACACCATGGTTCTGCCTTACCTATGCTCCGTTCCCACTATGTGAGGAATTCCACGGGATAGTACGGGTCCCTGTGGTTAGTCCATTATGTGAGGAACGCCATGGGTTTGCGTTGCCTTTATAGGTTTGCGTGCCCTGCAAACAGCGCCGCAATGTGCGAAACACCATAGGTCTGTGTTACAAATGCGCATTACACTACCTGTGAATAGTACCATAATGTATGGAATACCGCGAATCTTCGCTACTTTTGATTAGTACCGCAACATTACACATAGCATGGTTCTACTTTTCTAGCGATAAATACTATTATGAGGGGCTAACGACCTGGATTTTGGACCCGATTCGACTATAGGCATAATCAAGTCAGCATCGTGCTATAGAAGCAGTCCCTTGGTCGGCAATACTATTGTGTTGTGCCAGCTTCTGTGTATGTGAGGCACTGTGGGTCGGATCCACTCATCGTTTTAAATTCATATCCGTCCATCCATTCATTCTTCGTCCTCATGCTATGAATTCTGGTCAGTGGAGGATTTTGGACTTTTAAGTTGTCATTTCATTTCGTCTCATTTCGTGCCATTAGGTGCCGATGACCTCGATGTTAGGCCCCTTTAAACAACAAACGTCAATCATCAATATTTACATCCACGGTATCCCCTGTCTGTAACGATTCGCGACTAAAAAGTAACCCAGTGGCTTTTAACTTGAGCGTGGGTTGGTAACAAAGGGGCCCTTAGCTGACTCATGGCATTGTTTCCACTTACTTACGCCAGGTTTCTTACTTTCATCCATCCTATCCGACCCCGCTTGGTCAATCGTGTTCTTTATCGATCCTGACACTATTCGATTTCCGATGCCTAGGAAGTGTCTCATTTACACGCCCTTCTTGGCCCTTGACTTTTTCGGCCGATAACTTCATTTTTCTAACTGTCAGACATGTTCAGTTCTTCCCCTTGATTATTTTGAATACTTCCTCTTAAATCAATCACCACCACCATGAAGAATTTAGGTAAGATCTGGAAAGACGGAACGGTTATGGTTATATTATTAGCAGAGAGAAGAGATCTTCACTCGGTCTCGCTTGTCCAGAACATCCTCCGTACAGGCACGTAAAGTTATATGAAAAAGAATCTCAAATAATTTTCACATCCAAGTACTAATCCTACAAATTCAGAAACCTATTCTCAGCTCATCTTCACAATTTACCGCACGATAGTTACGGGAATTCATTCACACCTTCACCGATACTCACCTGGAATTCCTTTCCGGCTGTAGCGAGTAGTGTAGCCAGTAGTGTAAGAGGATTACCCACAAAATGACTACATGAGAACAACCAGAAACCACTAACCACCCCCTGGTCTCCTCCCCACCCTATACTTTGTTGAGTTAAAATTTACCACATTAACACGAAAATTAATTATATCCCTAAGTTCGAAGTATTTGAAAAATATTTCAAGGTGAACTTAACTAATGTTTCGGTATCACGGATGTCTTTTTTTCTAACACTTCGATAGAAGGCATGGAAGAACATGAGCAGAAACAGATATCTGGTATGGTTTACCTACTTGTAATACTTCCCTTAGTAGCTCATATGGCAATATTCTTTTTGTCATATCAGTCCTGCCAGAATCTATAAAATCAAATTTATCACTCGGGACTCATTCCATTTTTGGCTTTAGTGTTAATAATGTTCTACTGACTAAAAATTATCTCCAAATCTGCATTTGACCATTGCAATACTAGGTGCGGCAGTGCAAATGTTGCCAGTTCCTGACATTGGTGTTGGTTTCATAGCAGTATTTCATCACTTCTCACCAGAAATTAACTGCGTCCATTGCTTGAGACCATAAAAAAGGACATTTTTTTCCAACTGACATATTAATCTTTGCAATTGCGTCCAAATTATATGATTCAAGAAGGGGAATCAACGACTGTATAACAACCTTAAGTGCATTTGACACTTGGAGAAGTGACACTGCTATGAAAAGGAAAGGTACAGTAGATGCACTGAAGCGTTCCGTGATTTTTAAGGGAAACCCTACATCACAGCTCCACCTACAGATCAGGCCTTCCCCAGCTCAACTTTAAAAGCATCACGACTGTCAACATCAAGAACTTAAGAGTGAACTTTTACATTATTATACTCCTAACCATATCGCATAAAACTTTAATTGAAAAGGTACCAAAATGTCCACTGACATAGACATTAAAAAGAATAGATTTTTAACTGTACACCGTGTATTAACATTTGCGCACCAATGAAGAGTAAAATGGGAAAACCACCATATTGGTAACACTGGTAGTAAGAGACATGTGTAGTAGAAATGTATTTAAAAGGTACATAGACTTAAAAACTGTCAGCAATTTATCTTTCGTTTATAAATGTAATTTCATATATAATTATGAAACTTAAGACTTTATGAATGCAAGCTCACAGCTGCTTGACCCTAGCCGCACACCCAACTCGCTCCGTCCAGGTGAAGGGAGCGAGCAATTTTCATTTCGAGCTATGTTGTGGAAGGCAAGAGAAGGCGTAGATGTTAAAGATTGTAGACAAGAAATGGAGTCACGATATTCAGAAGTAAGTAATGATGATGATGAAGATTATAAATAAATTCTGGAAATGAAAAATACATCTTTATTGTATGATATACAAAGACACGGTCGCTTCCTTTCCACTCCCATTCCTTTCCTGTCCCGTCATCGCCCTAATACCTCTTTGTATCGGTGTTACGTAAAGCAAATTATATTTTTTTAAGTATGTTTTAATGTCATTTTGGGAAGTTCTAGAACGTAGTTAGCATTGATCTATTCTTCCTTTTTTGTGAATGCCTTTTCATCAATTAGTAGTGACCGACAGACTGAAAGGAGAGGCCACGCGTGTTGAAGCACTGCAATCTGCATTAGGTTCGAAACCAACTATAGGCTGTTCTGAAAATGCTTTTCTTTTTCTTTCCCTTTTAACTTCTAGTCATATTCCGGAATAGTTCGTATGCATAGGCCACTGCGGATTCCTTCCCAAATTTCTGTCACCCGCATTAATTTAATCTTCATTAGTTCCTCAATTGAGTACAGTGAGTAATACCGGACAGGCTTGGGCAATGAGCGAACGGACAGTTGGTCCATCATCAAACGCAGTCGAATATATGACAGCTTTTATGTGTCCCCAAAGTTAAAAGCCCAGGGAATTTAAGTCAGGAGAACGTGGAGGCCAAACGAATTATGAATTTCCCGCCCCACGTTGGCATATCACACCTTTCCATCCTTCATTAGTAGGAATACGTTCTTGAAATTCTGCCGTTGATGTATGATACTCGCTATACACGATGAATCATGAAGCTGAATTTGATTAAAAACACCACGAACCGACTACGCTGGCGTAGCAGAGGGAGAGGTGATACTCCCACGTGGCGCGTCCCAGGTGGTGGATAGGGGGGTCCTAACCAGCTTGCCGGCGGACTTGAGGGACATAAAATACCTCTCGCGGACCAAACACACTACACCCTGCGGGTTGGGGACGCACATGTAAAATACATTCGAGGTATCCCCTGCCTGTCGTAAGAGGCGACTACAAGGGTCCAACGGGCTCTCAACTTGGGAGTGTGGATTGGCGACTTCGGGGCCCTTAGCTGAGTATTGGCATTGCTTCCACTTACTTGTGCCAGGCTCCTCACTTTCGTCTATCCTGTCGGACCTCCCTTGGTCAACTCTTATTCCTTTCCGACCCCGACGATATTAGAGCATTCAAGGCCTAAGGAGTCTTTCATTTTCACGCCCTTCGTGGTCCTTGCCTTTCATCGTCCGTTACTTCATTCTTCGAAGTGACGGATCCCTTCTTTTTTCTTCTTTTTCTCTCTCTCTAACCCCTGTGGGTGGGGGACGCAGACTAAAAGTACACCCCCGGTATACCCTGCCTGTCGTGAGAGGCGACTAAAAGGGGCGACGAAGGGATGATTGTCTTAGAACCATAAAACTAATTTTGATTAGTACCATCACGCGGGGAACACCATGGGTCGCCTTTACTTGCGAGTAGTACCACAATATTAGATACGAAACAGGTTTGTGATTAGTAGCAGCAGAGAGTTGGTTCCCCTGTGGGTTTCCAGTACCCGTCAGTCGTACCCATGTGAGCAACACCGCGTGTCTTGGCGTTGGCTGTGATTAGTACGCACTATGTGAGGAACACCACGGGAATACCGGTACCCGTGTTTAGTATACCTAGGTAAGGAACCTCATCGGTTTGCGTTGGCTATGAGTGGCAC
Source organism: Anabrus simplex (assembly GCF_040414725.1). NCBI lineage: Eukaryota > Metazoa > Arthropoda > Insecta > Orthoptera > Tettigoniidae > Anabrus > Anabrus simplex. The sequence continues at coordinate 211,003,048 of NC_090268.1, read as the reverse complement.
CATTGTGTGACAAACACCGTAGGTCTGCAGTACCAGTACGACGTACAATACTTGTGAGTAGTACCATCATGTGTGGAACACCGTGAGTGTTCGCTGCTTTTGATTAGTACCCCAACATGACAAATACCATAGTTCTACTTTACTCGCGACATGTACCATTCTGAGGGGCCTTTGACCTGGATTTTGGACCCCTTTTGACATCAAGCATCCTCGATTCCTGATTGTGTTTTATAAGTGGTCCCTTGTTCAGTAATACTATTATTTGTGATCCTTTTTGAGTCGGATCTACTGTTTTTTTATTTTCTTGTTTTTTGGGTTCATGTCAATCCATTCATTCTTCATGCCATTTTTTACTTTTGGTCAGTGGATGATTTTCAACTTTTTGTTTGTCATTTCATTTCGCACTATTAGGGGCCGATGACCTCGATGTTAGGCCCTTTTAAACATCAACCATCATCATCATCATGATTAAAAACAAAATATTTTTATTTTGCTATTTGCTTGACGACGCACCGATACAGATAGATCTGATGGCGACGATGGGACAGGGGGAAAGGGCTGGGAGTGGAAAGGAAGCGGCCGTAAACTTAATTAAGGTACATCTTATAATTTGCCTAGTGTGAAAATGGGAAACCACGGAAAACCATATTCAGGGCTGACGACAGTGGGGTTCGAACCCACTATCTCCCGAATACTGGATACTGACCGCACTTAAGCGACTGCAGCTATCGAGCTCGGTAAGTATTCTTTTAGAACTAATATGGCGACACACTTAAATGTAATATGTTGCATGTTTTTCATTACCGGTATAATAACTGATCCGTTGCGCGGAAACGGACTCAAAGCTGGCAGTGGAAATTTTATAGCAAAGCTAGGGTGTAGAAATTGCTTTTCTATGTTTAGACTTCTTGAGCTAGTTATGGGTATTCTTAACAAACTAAGTTACGCAGCAGTTCGTCCCCTCGCCACTTGGTTTTATGAAAACTTTGTACAGTTGATGAGAAAATTAGTGAAAGCTGTAATTGCGTTTTTCTCAAAATACAATTTTCTTAATAATAACAGTCAACAATAAATATCTTCTGGAGTATTGCACCTAGAAGCATGAACACTTTCGAAATGTTCAGTATCTTACAGCATACTAATTTCAGAATCACACAAATCACGAAAATGAAAAATTCGTCTTTAGCTCTCTTTCCGTGCAGCGGGGTCGTATTTATGAAATTTTAAATTACGTCACATTAAATTCTCGGCTCGTCGCCATAAGACCTATCTGTGTCGGTGCGACGTAAGGCCACTAGCAAAAAAAATATAAAAATAAATAAATTCTCGGCCCATGGCGCGATTACGTAATTATCTGCGAACTGAATCTCTCGGATACTTACCTTGAAACTAGAACGTTGCTCCAAAACTCATCGGAAAGCTAAGTCACGCTGAAAAGCAAATTATTAAGGAGAAAATACATTGCACTCTGTATTTGAACCTGAGGTCATTTCATCTTATACTGAAATTACAGTCTAACATTGTTACATCCCATGTATATCATTAGGCCAAGGATCATGCAATACTCCAAGTACCAACGCGTCTACATCGTAACAAGCTGAGACTTCTAGAACTGTGCGCGAGAATGCAAGCCACAGCGTGCATTCTTGTTGCATTTATATTGAAAACTGAAAACCAAAACTATGCCAGAAATTGTACTGTAAATATAGGTAAGCATAATTTAACGAAAACTGCAAAATATTGCTCTAAATATTGACTGATGTACTTCTTCTCTTATAAAACCTATGTATTTTCTGTTTTACTTTGCCATGTTTACTTTAGATGATGACTACTTTTTTATAAATACGTCATTTTAAAATAATAGGTATATCTTTTGTACTGCAGATACTGATACATTTCTTTAAAGTTTAGGTATTTCTTCTTTTGTATCTTGATTTATTTTTAGATAGTAAGTGTTTTACGTGTTATTTCTACTTACAATTTTAAGAGAATCATTGTACTCTAAATTCCTCTTAACAAGTTTGTCCATATTATTTTAGATACTGGGTTCTTCGTAACAATATTATTTCAAATAATGAATGTATATTTGCTAAGCGACCTTCTATTAGGGAAATATATCTGTTGGTGCTATGAAATACCGTATTGTTGCGAATAAAAACTCCATCTGTTTCATTACTAATAAATGCACACACACACATGTCGTCGCTGCCGGTACAAAACCTCCTCTGTGAAGTATTTTAGCTTAGAACTATGGCCGGTAAGGTTCTGTCATCTAAGGTGCAATATTGTGTGAATATTGCCAAGGCTCGCGCTCTCGTTAATGTATGTCCTACGGGTCAGTATATCTCCAAATATATTATCACATAGGAGGTTTTGTCCCGACAACGGCGATATTTAAACGCGTACCAACTACTGTAAGACGCGTTGGTACTTCGAGTATTGCATGATCCTTGACCTAATGATATACATGGGATATTCTAACCAGTTATGAATGGCTACACCTAATGACTAGTCTATTTACAAATCTCTCTTCCGTATAAACAACCGGAAGTCCCGGCCGGTTGCTACCTGGGTAAGTCTGTAATCCTTACTTTAACTTTCCCAAAGTCCACTCACATCTTACAGCTGCTTTGCGTAGACAGCTAGATTTGAACACTGGCTATACATCACACGACGACTATTCGTTGCTTCGACTCCACATACGGTCCAGTACATCACACAGTCCCATGCAGTGAGCAACCAAATAGCTCAACAGTATTCAACAGCAGGACGATACTCAAAACAGCGAACATTGACACAGGTCCATTTATCATTGCAGTCATGATAGCGAGTTTCCTCGTAGGCTCAGTCCACAGAATTACGCAAAAACACAGTACAGTCTTTCGTTCTGTCGCGTGCACCTGCACACTGGCCTCTCCGACACCACAATAACAACTCGCTCGCAGGGGCCGTATATTTATACCTCAATGTCGGGCCACTAGAACATTAAGGGTTTGGCTGGATATAGAACATTCCCATCATATCTTCCAGAAATCGCATGGATAAACTACTTTAAGGGAACAATAGAGGAAGGGCCGTGGCATGTGGTCGGGCGGGCTGGTAAGTTCCCCGAGCTGGCTTAGTCTTCCCCTTTCAGGTAATACCGAAGGGGCTCCGACTAGGCTGACGGTCGCTTGAGCAAGAAACATCGCCCCCCTTCGAGAAATATATCTGTTGGTGCTATGAAGTACCGTGCTGTTGCGAATAAAAACTCCATCTGTTTCATTACTCTAATTTAATTCAGTATGGCCTAATAAATGCACACACACACATGTCGTCGCTGCCGGTACAGCTTATCCCTAGCAAGATGCCATTCGGTCCACATTCACCACTTTCATCTTGCTCCTCGGGCTCCGTTGTATGCGAAAGATTACGTCATTTATCTTCTTGACAACACGGTAAGAGCCTTCCCACGCCGACTAGAGTTTCGGGGACAAAGCTCTCTTCCTCATGGGGTTATACAGCCATACCAGGTCTTCTTCCTGATATGCGGTAGCGTCCGCTCTTTGGTCGTATCGTACCTTCATTCAGTCACTCTCTATTCTCAATCTCTTCCGGGCAGTGCCGCGTACACCGTCTAGTTTCCTTGCTAGATCAAGACAGTACTGGTCAACAGAGGCAGGATGATCGTCAGGTTGACCGAACGCCAAATCTACCGGGAGGTGCAGTTCTCTCTAAAACAACGTCCTTGCTGGTGTGCATCCAGTGGCCTCATGCGCTACAGAACGGTACGCTGAGAGGAACAGGGAAAGATGACGATCCCAGTTTCTCTGATGTTCACTGACGACTGTTCGCAGGTGATTCTCAATTGTCCTATCGAATCATTCCACCATTCCGTCCGATTGGGGATGTAGAGGTGTGGTCTTGGTCGTCCGGATACCCAACAAACGGCACAGATTTTGGGAGACCGTTGACTCGAAGTTCTGAATGGAATGCAGCTCCAATGGTACTCCATATCTACTGACGAACTCGTTCACGAGGGTTTCCGCCACTGTAGTTGCTTTCTGATTCGGAAGCGCGTACGCCTCTGGGCACTTGGTGAAATAATCAGTGACGACGTGTATATAACGATTTCCTGTGTCACTGGTAGGGAATGGTCCGGCCACGTCAATGCCACTCTCTCAAAGGGCGCGCCCACGTTGTAAGTCTTCATTCCAACTTTACGTTTATATTACGCAATATTAATAGATCACAGAAATACCGTATTTTACATCCGTAAATTCATGTCCTCGTCCCGAGGTGGTACATTTCTTTTCAAGCATGCACCGTCTTAACCGCATACCAACCCTCATGCAATCTTAAGTTTCTGGCAGTCTGGATTCAAACTCGGGCCGCTGAGGAAGCCAGCTAGTAGTACCAACCGTTATATTACATAGGTGGACTTGATCGTATTGTAAATACAGACATACAATATAAATAATAACTTACTGGCAACTTTAAGTGATTCTGAACTTTTCTTCTCATGCATAATTGTTGATAGTGTACACACGGTTTCAATATCAGGAATTTCAATAGGTCCAACATCAAGCCTGAGACCTTTTATCAGAAAAAGTTCATCCACTTTCCCTACGTTTGAGGTGCGAGGTTGAGTCCATTCACACGGTCGATCAGTACGCGAGGTGACATGTTATGAGCAAACTGCATAAACAACAGCTGAAATATGCTTACATTTCACGCAAATATTTTTTTTTTTTTTGCTAGTTGCTTTACGTTGCACCGACACAGATAGGTCTTATGGCGACGATGGGACAGGGAAGGGCTAGGAGTGGGAAGGAAGCGGCCGTGGCCTTAATTAAGGTACAGCCCCAGCATTTGCCTGGTGTGAAAATGGGAAACCACGGAAAACCATTTTCAGGGCTGCCGACAGTGGGGTTCGAACCTACTATCTCCCGGATACTGGATACTGGCCGCACTTAAGCGACTGCAGCTATCGAGCTCGGTGCGCAAAGAATTATTCGCCTTCATGAAATAATAACGATTGTTACCAAGGCCTTCCTTCAGAAACATGGTTAATTTAAAAATTAATTAACATTGAAATTTAAAATTAATCGCCTTCCTAGCAGCATTAACCTAAGCTAACATGATATCGTATTAGGAATAGACCAAGAATAGTTTTTTCTTAAGACAGCGTTGTTGAATGTGTATAATCTCGTTATCACCACTACTAATACATAAATTAGTACGTTGCCTCTATCGTGAAATGGTAGGATATCTAATGAACCAATGTTTCTTTCTGATCACATTTGAAGTTATTGCTCCGTTTTTCTTGTAAATTTATTACATGACCACTTTCCCCAAGTTTGGAATAATGTGGCCAATTTTTGTTGCATAAAATAATCTGAAATCCCACTGTTGTTCTTCAGTCGGCCATGGCAGCACGCGGTGAGACAACAGCGGATATGTGCTCGGCGAAACACATTAACTTACAAAGTTCGCCACTCGCAGCGAAGCGGTGCATTTCTCCCATCAGCGCACGGAGCCTGTAGTATTCCTGCATTTGTCTGACAGGAATGTGAGTTGCCAGGGAATTCCTAACAAGACGGCTCGCAACTCCTTCTCCACCCACCTCCTTGTCGTACCAGGTAAACACAAAGAGCTGCGGCCTTGACTACCGTTGTAGAAAGAAAATCTTTCACTTTGTAATCAGTAACAAGTTCCATTAGTGGCATGCAGTGATAATTTACCGCACATAATGTCAGTTGTACAGAAAAGGTTTCTTTACGATTTAGCATTTAAATTAAAAGTTATGGAATACGCAAGATTACATGGTAATAGGGCAGCAGGAATAGAGAACGTACTTTTGATTTGTAACAGAGAGAGTATTGTACATCTTACCGGTAATTTGTGTTTGTACACAAATTAATTTATTTCTGTAAAATTTTGTTTGAAAATATAGTAAAAATATATTTTTCGTTAAATTTTCATCAAAATATCAGGGTGCGTCTTATGGTCCGGAAAATTAATAAATAAATAAATAAATAAATAAATAAATAAATAAATAAATAAATAAATAAATATGCGGGAAATTTTCTTCCGTAATAACAAAGTTAGGATGCGTGATATATGCGATGGAGAGACGCACGTGACAAAGGACGGTATATGATCGTAGAGCCTTTTATTTTCAACAAATTCTTCCACACATACTTGCGGTCTATAGTGAACGACTATGGCAGCGTATTAACAAAAGCGAGCTGATGGACAATATTTTTCTTTAATTTCCCTTACTAAACTGACCATTGCTCGGATCCATTTTGTTGCAGATTAAGTTTTCATAGACCAATACTTTCCTCGATAAATGTTCCATTCAACACACAAATATATTGAGTCCTCCACCGGGGAATTTCTTTTATAACATGTGTAGATTTGATATTTAATTTCCTTTCTTTTTTATAATAACGTGGTTTGCCCCGTTAAACAACAATTCCACCAACTCCACCTGGCGCCCCACGCTGCGTGTTCGTACCATTCCAACATGCGGATGAAGTTTAGCTGGACGACAAAGTTCTCTGTGGTAATCCCACAGAGCACGGCTGGATTACTGCCCGCTGCGGTTGCACTGTATAAACAAGTCATACGTTACCTTCAACCGCTTAATGTGAGATTAACCTGATTTTTGTTTGTTTACCTTTAAATGCAACGGCCTTTTGTACGAAGTATCAGGAAATAAAATAATATTTTACTGTAAGCCTCGTTGGAATTGCGACTCTAAATTATGAAAGTCGTTGTGCGATGAAATGGCATCGCTAATGCTTCTGAGGAGGACCGATTGATGAATATTTAAGGATCAGTGTTGCACTACAAAGAATCCAGGTTAACATTTAGTAGCTTGGTGTAGCTATGGCTGCTGGATATCTGGTTTTTGAATTAATACATGAATTATTATATTGAGGCCGTGTACATAAACTGACTTCGGAGATGGGGTCGTTTGAGATGCGTGGAGGTGGTTAGCTTTTCATGGAATGATAATGAACTATATCATTAATGGCAAGAGAAGTAGAAGGAGATTAAGGTGACGATGATTAAACTCTGCTTTTGATGATTTTAAGGCAAGAGGTGTGAAACTGGATGTACAGAGTTATCTCAGTGATCTGGGAAGAAAACAAAATTCCAGGAGATGGGAGGTAGAGAATCATCATCCCACTGTTTAACAATGGCAACAGATGGGCACATGGACATGGACATAATGCTGTTTTCATACACCCTGAAGTTGTTGGAAAGTATAATCGAGTACGAAGATTGTGGAACATTTGCTTAAGGAAGAACACCACGGATTAAGGATTGATCGAAGTGCTATGATATCATTTTAGTCATAAGAATGCTTATAGAAAAGCAATGAGAACATGAAAAGAAGCACCAGAATCACGTTCATGTGGCTCCCAAGTCGCATGGGTAAAGAGAGAAACGAATTAGCTGGTAAAACTGCCAAGGAGGCTGTCACATTGCCCCTGTTGTCTTATAAGGTTCCAGCCAGTGATATTCGTTCTCAGCTGGGACATTTGGTTGTGTTCCACTCCACTGGGAGACGGAGTGGCAGATTACCCATCTTCCAAATAAGCTGAGAACGCTAGAAGGAACTATGAAACTGTAGAAGATTTCCTTCTGGCTTCTCGGAGGGAAGCAGTGGTATTGTGTCGTCTTCGAATCGGCCACGGTATAGTAACGCGCTCCTGCTTACTGAAGGGAGATCGTGGACCTGCCCGATCTGTGCCGTAGTCTAAGATTCCCGAGTACTATCTCCCTCATATTACGAGATATCGAACACATAGCAAGATTCTCTTCCAAGAGAAACAACCAAAATATTCTACTCGTTCTCTCATCTTGTAAACTCGAAAACATATCAATGATTCTATGCTTTCCGTGTATTGGAGAAAATGTACCCTACGAGTTCGAAGTCTTTCCTCAGTTGTACTTAGTCTTAAAACAATATTCACCAATCGCCTTTTCCACAGGAAAGGAATGGTGTGTATATATTATTTGACCTCATCTACAGACGATGGCAGATGACGAACCTGGGTATAATGGGTGGTAGAGATGGATATTTAATCTGCTTTCCCAGCAGAATATGCCGGCGTTAGGGTTTCCTCCCCATGCGGCGTGGCTGTAAACTAGCGACTGGACTACATTTTATGGCCTGCCACTGTAATTGTATTAGCGGCCTCAGGTAATTGGCTAATGAATGGTCAAGTCGGGCCGAGATGAGGGGAAATGGGGTAATTCATTGTAGGTCGTGGCTCTGGTATTGATCCCTGTGTGACCCTGCATCGGCAACGCCTGAGTCACACTTTCCTAAGGTGCGTTCTTAGTTAGCCACTGCCCTTGAGGGCATCTGAGTGTAAAACCTACATGTTTTGACGGCTATATCTCAGAAATTATTTGTTCCAAGACTGCGAACATTTGCTTACATTTCAGGATCAGCTAGAAAGAATACGTGCATAAAATGAACTATATATCTCCCTTGGTACATCACTAGGGATACGGACACCGTAGCTGGCAAACAAACAATATTAGAATGTTAGTTATTTGTGTTGCTACAGCTTGTGTTCAAGATGTGTACTCCCACGTGCCCAGAATTCTTCATATTTCTGAATATTATTGAACATTTTGATGAACTGAACATTCTTCTTGGGTTCAAGGGCGAACTGCTACCATCATGCACTGAAAAGTTTCAGTTTTTAAAAATCCAATATACAAGACCTGATGACAATCCAGACGTATTCCTTATGAGCACAAAAATTCTACTCAGAAACCTTTCCTTGGACAACCTAACACGAAAATGACACAGAATAATAACACCGGAAGGAGAGCAGTGTGGAAGAAATATTGATCTTACTTGTCCAATTTGTTTAAAACAGTAAGAAACAACCGCGATAAACTTAAATCTTACTCAGACATGTTTTCAGAAAGACAGTGAATAAAGCAAGCTATGCTTACCAGTAATTAAATCTGAGACTGAGTAACAGGTTATGTATTTCTTAGAATAATTATCATATGGAGTTCCACAAAATAAATTAAAGTCATTGAAATCCAGTTAATTCTAACCCGATTTCTTATGTTATGGGTTGTATTTCTTGAAAGGGTGCAAGTAAGTTCATAATTAAATAAAATTAGGAAGTTCACTTGCAGTTGAATATTTTTTATATAACATCACTTTATCACTTACCAGTCACATAAAAATACGATATCCATACATTGTACTTAGTTTAATCTTCACAAAGTTCGTTAAATTTTCCCAAAATTTCCAACCTTTAAAGCATAGGCCACAAGAAGTAACCACTATTTTAGTGTCACTTTTTGCGCAACCTGCACAAGTATTTCTCCTCATACCCACGACGCTGCATTCACTGATGATTGGCAACAGTAGATAAACTCATGTTAAATAATGTTATTTGCTTTACATCCCAGTAACTACTTTTACGGTCTTCGGAGACGCTGAGGTGCCGGAATTTAGTCCCGCAGGAGTTCCTTTACGTGCCAGTAAATCTACCGACACGAGGCTGTCGTATTTCAGCACCTTCAAATACCACCGGACTGAGCCAGGATCGAACAAACTCATGTTTTTAAATGTGTATTTGGCAGCCTGCACAATCTAATGAGGCAGTTTCTTTTTGTCTAAAGGGTAACGAAAGCTCTGGTGCTATAATTCTTCTTCATATGTAATAGGCCTATAACAAATTCAAGTGAGATTCGTTATTTTTATTGTCAGTTATAGTAACTGTAGAATATATCCAAATAGCAGGAGCATTTCTCTGTTACTAATGCTAGTATCAATACGATCATATGTAAGTGGTGTGAATTCAAAACCACTATGGAGGTAGATGTTTGTAATAATGTAATATACTGTAGAGTATGGCTACCAGAAGGCGTGTTATTCTTCAGTGTAGTACAAGAGACGATCCACACAGCAGTAAATGAGCTTCAAGCACGTGCGTAGTTGCAATTTGTCTCAGCGAGGCCTAGAACTGCTTTCTTGCATACTACACCGAGTAGAGTTGAAGTTCATTACGCTTAGATCAGGATGAGGCTGATTTATGGTTTTCGTTCAGATTATTCCCAACAAAACACTAATAATTAAGTAGTCCAACAAAAGACATAATAGCGACAATAAACCCACGTTATTAACTGAATATGTGTAAACAAAAATACATAACAATCGTAATAGGGTTATAATCTGCCACGTGATAAATTTCTGTACTGCATAGTGGTTTCACCTTGAAACCACCAACTTCATTGATTCATTTCCTTATGCGCCAGAGGTCCTGTTTTCACTGGCAAATATATTTTATGTTCTTAATTCAAACTGATTGATCAAATTATTTTTATTATACTGGCAAAGTAAAGTCTACATAAAAATAATTCGAAAGTTCCGTATATTCATAAAATGTGCAATATTAACAATGCAACTTTTCTAGAACACTCCAGGATGTAAATAGACAATGTCGTTTTTAACCAACTACTGGATGTAGTATTTTCATTACTGAGAAAACTTTCACCCTAGTTCTCTTAAGGTGTCAGCTAGATTGACCTAAGTGAAATATAGACACATATTTCACAGCAGATTTCATTTCCCCGTTGCTATATCATGTGTCGTGCAGCCAGGCCCTTATTAAAGTACATGAGCGGTCTCCTTCTTTGTTAAGAGTGATATTCTACCTTCCCCTTCGGTCCTAGTCCTGTAATTACTGTCCTTTATTGTTGGTAGTGTTTGGTTCATCACATCACGGTGTTTCCATGTAACTACCCCATCTTGATGGTTGTGGCGATTAAGTTAATGTACCACTGATGAGCCATCGTCTCTTAATACTACAAACACCAATAACGCAACGTAATTGTAGAACACATTCAATTCAAAACCGCTGTGAACGTACGTCAGATTATGCCCTTCCAGTAACTGCGTCATCGGATCAGATCGTACAATTTTCTTTCGTCGTTCATACATTAGAATAGCGAGGAGCTTTATCCTGTCTTATTTCTTCACTTAGTAAAATGTCCAGACGCATAAACAGCCCTTTCTGAGTTATTTTCATACCTCTTATTCTCATTATACATCGAGATCATAAATGAATTTAGCACATTGTTGTTGTTGTTGTTGTTGTTATTTTTTGACCCATCAATCCATACACTGGTTTGTTGCAGCTTCCATTTCACCTTATCCTGTGCTTAACTTTTCATTTCTGCATAACTAATACATCCTATACCTGCTCTAATCTGTCTGTCATATTCGTATCTTGATCTACCTCTACCGTTCTTACCACCTGCACTTCCCTCAAAAACCAACTCTACCCCCTGCGGGTGGAGGACGCACATGTAGAAAACACCCGCGGTATCCCCTGCCTGTCGTAAGAGGCGACTAAAAGGGACCCGACGGGCTCTCAACTTGGGAGTGTGGATTGGCGACCACGGGGCCCTTAGCTGAGTCTTGGCATTGCTTTCACTTACTTGTGCCAGGCTCCTCACTTTCATCTATCGTATCCGACCTCCCTTGGTCAACTCTTGTTCTTTTCCGACCCCGACGGTATTAGAGCATTCGAGGCCTAGGGAGTCTTACATTTTCACGCCCTTCGTGGCCCTTGCCATTCTTCGTTCGTTACTTCATTTTTCGAAGTGACGGATCCCTTCTTTCTTCTTTTTTCTCTCTCGTTACCCCCTGTGAATGGGGGACGCAGACGAATAATACACCCACGGTATCTCCTGCCTGTCATGAGAGGCGACTAAAAGGGGCGACCAAGGAATAATTGAATTAGAACCATGAAACTACTTTTGAATCGTACCATCATGCGGGGAACACCGTGGGTTGCCTGTATTTGCGCGTAGTACCACTAAATCAGGTACGAAATAGGTTTGTGATTAGTAGCAGTAAGGAGGCTGGCCTGGGCGTTTCCAGTACCCGTGCGTCGTACCCATGTGACAAAAATATGTATGTGGATGGACCACCTAGGCAATACTAAATATTAATTATTTATATTTATTTACATAAGTCTAGTACATGTTTCGAGAATCTTAATACATTCCCTTCATCAGGTAGTCAAATTAAAATTAAAATTCCTCTACACAAAAGACGTACGTGAGGCTGTCATGTAACTATTAAGAATATATAAAAGCGGCTGAAGTTGTTCGGTGACTGATTGCGGAGTTGCAGTGGGAGGCGCGGTGAACGGACGGCGGAGGGGAGAGTACTGCCCCTGTGTTCTAACGTCATACTTCCCCTCTTACGCGCTTTTCTTCCTTCTCTTTTGCTCTCTTCATAGCGTATTGGGTCACCAGTTTAAACAAATGGTTTATCCTCTGCCATGTGCTCGTTAAGGCAATTTTCATTATCAAAATATTGTAACATGTAAATTTCTAAATTCTCAAGGGTATTCATTTGTTTACCTTTGTTTAGCGGGTGTTCCGTTCAATATTAGTGAAGTGATGATTGTTTTCGTGCATGTGTTCGCACATGGCAGAGTATCTAGAATGTATTTGTGCATTCACATGCTCTTTATACCGTACCGACACACTCCTTCCCGACTGTCCTACATACTTTCTTTCGCAGTCTTGGCAAGACAATTTATATAGGGGAAAGGGGGGCAAGATGGGGACACGGGGCAAGACGGGGTGGGGGTTTCCTTGTCTCCATGGTGCTGCCACTGGCCTGAAAATGGAAATATCTTGAAGGGCAGATGAAGGTTACACAGTGTGTACGACTTCTAGTCAGTGTGAGCTGTCTGGATGCTTGGAGTGGCCTTTTTTCTGTTTCTAACCCCTGTGATCTTATCCATATGTTTCCTTTGGACTTTGATGAGGTAAGCTGGAATTGCAATACATTTGTTCTTGAACACTATCCATTAGACTGTACCTTAATGTATATATATTGAGCTCGTGGAGGAAATTCATAAATAAATTAAGATAGTTTTATTCCGTTAGTCTCAGTATAACATTTGGGGCAAGATGGGGACGTCCCCGTCTTGCCCCAGTCCCCATCTTGCCCTAGTCCCCATCTTGCCCCAGTCCTAATCTTGGCCTTTAGGATAAATAGTATTTCCCCTATAGGTACTTATATGATTTCTAGTCATATTTCATTTTTATAAATTATGCCCCCCGGTATAGGCCAAGGGATTAAATACTGAGTGCAAAGGGTAGTGGGGTTCTAAATCAGTCGTTACCGACAGCAGTGGCTACGCTGGCTAAAGCGCAGCGATAGGTCATGGGGCCAAGCTCTCTGCTGACTCGGTAGACGCGTGGGTTCGAGCCTCACCGTCGGGCGTCCTTGAAATGGTCTTCTGTGGTTTCCCATTTTCAACACCAGTCAAATGCTGGGACGGTATCTTCTGACAGTCCACGGCAACTTCCTTCGACACCCTTGCCCAGTTTCATTCATCTTCATCCATTCCATCTCTCATCCCGACGCGCAGGTCGCCCACGGGAGTCCACTTTAAAGACCTGCACACGGCCTCTCAGGAGGTCACACGAAAAAATCTGCCATTTAAAAATCCATATATTTTTACCATAAAAATGTATTTAAATTGTATTCTTGCTCATTATGCCATCTACGAGCCTTATGATGGTTTATTATGATGTAATACTTTACGTTGATATTAGTAATTCAAGGATATGGAAATAGATTCAAATTTTAGTATAATTTTTACTGAAGAATGCAAGTTTCCAGGCCAGTGGCAGCACCATGGAGACAAATGAAACCTCCACCCCGTCTTGCCCCACATATGGGGCAAGACGGGGCATTGGTAGTATGCATGATTTTTTGTGTGTGGAGTTTTTGTGTTTAACTTTTCAAAAACTATTTTAGTGCACAATGAGAAACAGATAGTGACGCAACAAAATGGAACTATTTATGAACATATTATCAACATGTACAACGCATCTGAACTACTTTTTCCTTAGCGTCCCCATCTTGCCCCCCCCCCCCCCCTTCCCCTACTCCTGACATACTGAAAATGCTACTTGTGTTTACGCTATTTGAGTTGAACTAAATTTTATTATTATTATTATTATTATTATTATTACTATTATTATTATTATTATTATTATTATTATTATTATTATTATTATTATCGGTCCTAAAGGATACATGGATGTTGTGTTTCCTAAAGAGTTTAAGCAAGCCATATAAACGAATGTAGCAAATTTCTTCTTTTCTTTCCTATTTACAAGTAGAATGTCAGGTCTATTCACGGCCTTACTCTTTATCCTATTGACATAGCTCGTAGGGTAGCCATTTCTTCTGGCAATATCGTGGATAATGTTTATCTCTTTATTAAATTCACTTTTATCTAGTGGCGTTCTTACTGCTCTATTGATAAAGCTATAAAATGCCGCTTTCTTGTGTTCTCCCGGGTGGTTTGAGTCTTTCCTAATAACAACATCTGTATGTGTAGGCTTTCTGAATACATGATAAACAAGGTTTTTATTTCCTCTAGTTACTGTTACATCTAGGTAGTTTAGGCTTTTATCATCTTCCGATTCAATTGTAAACGCTTGGTAAATATGAACCCAAGATTACCTAAATTGAGGGTAATGCGTAAGGTACAAAAAGAAGGTATACCTATTAGACCGGTCGTAAACTTCAGAAACAGTCCCACATATAAAACGGCCAAATTTATACACACGTTTTAAAAGAAATATTATAGATTTAATGTAGACACTAGCCTCCGCAATACCATAGATTTTTGTGATAGGACAAAAAACGTCATTTTATCGCAACATAACACCATCCATAGCTTTGATGTTAAAGATATGTACTCGGAACTGCATGTTCTCGGGAGTTAGTTACGGCTGTAGTTTTCCGTTGCTTTCAGCCACGTAGCAGTATCAACACAGCCAACCATGTTAAGTATTATTACACGGCCATATCAGTCAATCTTCTGGACTGCCGCTCTTGCAACTTCGGAAAGGCTGCTACCCCCCTTTCGATCAACCATTCGTTAGTCTGGTCTTCGACAGATACTCATCCGATATGGTTGCACCTACAGCTCAGCTACCTGCTTCACTGGGACACGCAAGCCTCCTCACCGCGGCAAGGTCACATGGTTCACAGTGGATGTTTAACACATTATCTGCTCCTATTTGTTACACATATAGGTTTCATTATGACTACATACACGCGTACACTCATTACAGGGATCGTAAATGTGAAGTGGATAGTTCTATATGCAATCACAAGGGAACTTTCATGTCACAGTGCTTAAAACAGCTTTAATGTAGAACTAAACATTTTGCGAACGTTTCTTCAATAGGTCTCCGTTCAAGATGAAGTACAACTGGGCATAGTTCTAAAAAATAGGCCATCGGCGAAAAAAATAGGGGACCAAGATATCCAAGATGAAAGATTTGAATGGATGTAAGTACACAAGTGCTTTCGTGAAGTAGATTATCTGCTTAATATGTGCAGCGGGGTGATCTACTATAACGGAGAAAGCTCAGATAATGGAATAAAGAAACACGTAAATAAAGAGTACAGTCCCAGGGGCTATTAACTTTGGAGCGTGGTTTACTGACCAGGGGTCACTTAACTGACTCCTGAAGTTGTTTTCTGTTCTTTCTGCCAGGCTCCTCATTTTCATCTATCGTATCGGAACTCGCTTGGTCAACACTTATTCTGTTCCGATCCTGATGGTAACATGTTTCGAGGCCTAGGGAATTTTTCATTTCCACGCCCTTCTTGGTCCTTGCCATTCCTTCGCCGATATTTTCATTTTTCGAAGTGTCGCACCTCTTCCATTTTCCCGCCGGTTATTGTTATATAGATGATCGTTTCCTAGTTTTACTTACTCTTACAACAATAATTACCACCACCTGAACCTGAGAAATACTTATTTTCTTCTAATGTAAACTTGCAGAGAGTTTGGATATACAATCTATATTCTCGAAGCACCTACACTCTAGGCAACCCAACTTACGCGCACCTGAATGCCAGAGTCTGTTGTTACTGAACAAGATTATTCATTTATCGTATGTCTACTGTACCGGGCTCTCCTAGAGCAGGTCTTGCTATTTCACGTCAACTACGCATCCGGATGTGGGAGAGGTAAGAAGAGAATAAAACCAAGTGATCTTGAGGTATAGGAAATTATATACTCAATTAAAGGTCCTACAATGAGAATTGGATTAGAGATACCTAGCACAATGGGCAAGCGGCGAAACATACACTCCACAAGGCAATAATAGCTTTGGAGAGTTACACTGATCCATGATCGCTGCATAGTCTCCCATAATGCACGGAGATTGTTCAGAGCAGTGCCCAAGATGCGCACATCACTCTCGACAGCATTCGGGATGAGCTCTACAGGTCTCTCACATGGTACTGGAGGATAACAAATGGGAGGACTTTGTCTTACGAGAAGTCATAAGTACGTTGATGTATGTACCAGCGGTTCCATTTCAACTTAGGTGAACGGTCCCCTAAACTATCGTAGTGCCATTTCACTAAAGCGCAACTATTTTCAGTTCAAATTGCTCAATAGTGAAATTGCCCTGGGTACCGGTACTCATTTAACTGAGTGAGGATATCCCAACTTTGTTTTAAAAAAAATCAAAACAAACGTTCTAGAATTCAACATTCTCCAGAAAAGCCAGCCCAGCTTGAATCTAATTAACTACAAACTTTGCATAAATGTACCCCAGTTCGTAACATGCAGCATATATATTTTTAAATGATAGAAAAATGTCATAAATACCGTGCCTCATCGCAATGAAAAATGTCATAAATACCGTGCCTCATCGCAATGAAAAATGTCATAAATACCGTGCCTCATTGCAATGAAGAATGTCATAAATACCGTGCCTCATCGCAATGAAAAATGTCATAACTACCGTGCCCCAGCGCAATGAAGAATGTCATAAATACCGTGCCTCATCGCAATGTAAAATGTCATAAATACCGTGCCTCATCGCAATGAAGAATGTCATAAATACCGTGCCTCATCGCAATGAAAAATGTCATAAATACCGTGCCTCATCGCAATGAAGAATGTCATAAATACCGTGCCTCATCGCAATGAAAAATGTCATAAATACCGTGCCTCATCGCAATGAAAAATGTCATAAACGCCGTGACTCATCGCAATGAAAAATGTCATAAACGCCGTGACTCATCGCAATGAAAAATAAATACCGTGCCTCATCGCAATGAAAAATGTCATAAATACCGTGCTTCATCGCAATGAAAAATAAATACCGTGCCTCATCGCAATGAAAAATGTCATAAACGCCGTGACTCATCGCAATGAAAAATGTCATAAGTACCGTGACTCATCGCAATGAAAAATAAATACCGTGCCCCAGCGCAATGAAGAATGTCATAAATACCGTGCCTCATCGCAATGAAAAATGTCATAAATACCGTGCCCCAGCGCAATGAACAATGTCACAAATACCGTGACTCATCGCAATGGAAAATAAATACCGTGCCCCAGCGCAATGAAGAATGTCATAAATACCGTGCCTCATCGCAATGAAAAATGTCATAAATACCGTGCCCCAGCGCAATGAAGAATGTCATAAATACCGTGCCTCATAGCAATGAAAAATGTCATAAATACCGTGCCCCAGCGCAATGAAGAATGTCATAAATACCGTGACTCATCGCAATGAAAAATAAATACCGTGCCCCAGCGCAATGAAGAATGTCATAAATACCGTGCCCCAGCACAATGAAGAATGTCATAAATAGCGTGCCTCATCGCAATGAAAAATGTCATAACTACCGTGCCCCAGCGCAATGAAGAATGTCATAAATACCGTGCCTCATCGCAATAAAAAATGTCATAAATACCGTGCCCCAGCACAATGAAGAATGTCATAAATACCGTGCCTCATCGCAATGTAAAATGTCATAAATACCGTGCCTCATCGCAATGAAGAATGTCATAAATACCGTGCCTCATCGCAATGAAAAATGTCATAAATACCGTGCCTCATCGCAATGAAAAATAAATACCGTGCTTCATCGCAATGAAAAATGTCATAAATACCGTGCCTCATCGCAATGAAAAATAAATACCGTGCCTCATCGCAATGAAAAATGTCATAAACGCCGTGACTCATCGCAATGAAAAATGTCATAAGTACCGTGACTCATCGCAATGAAAAATGTCATAAATACCGTGCCTCATCGCAATGAAAAATGTCATAAACGCCGTGACTCATCGCAATGAAAAATGTCATAAGTACCGTGACTCATCGCAATGAAAAATGTCATAAATACCGTGACTCATCGCAATGAAAAATGTCATAAATACCGTATCTCATCGCAATGAAAATTAAATACCGTGCCCCATCGCAATGAAAAATAAATACTGTGCCTCATCGCAATGAAAAATGTCACAAACGCCGTGACTCATCGCAATGAAAAATGTCATAAGTACCTTGACTCATCGCAATGAAAAATGTAATAAATACCGTGACTCATCTCAATGAAAAATCAATGCACTTTTAAGATTTGTTGCTATTGGGGAAAGGCAAATTACTTTGTTGCTTTCCTAAGCCCATCAATGAGATTTCAAACACAAAACAAATTGATGTGAATATAGCATGTTGAAAATAATTGTAATATTTTGTTTTACAACGCACTAACCACATTTATGTTTCTCGGGGCAGCCGGGGTGCCAGGTTTCCTTGATGTGCCAGTAAATCTACCGACACGACTGATGCATTTCAGCACTTTCAAATAATACTGTATAGAGACATGATCGAACCAGCAAAGATCAGAAAGTCAGCGTTTTACCATCCCGGCAAAGTTTAAAAACAGAAACCATTAAAAAAAAGAAATATTCATATTTCCTGAATTACCTCATCAATTTAAACGAATTTGAATGTTTCTCAATTTAAACCGCATGAACTCCCTCATAAAGTTGTTGTAAATCAACTTAAAATTAACCAAGTGAGAAAGTTTTGTACGACTTCACCTTAAGATGAAAATAATACAATGCCTCTACTTACAGAAGAGTTCACGACACCAGCCTCAAGTGTTTTAGCCTAGCCTCTATTACAAGCTCTAACAACAGTAATGGAGTCTCCCTTCTGCGTAGAGAACACGCTACGTTCATTATACTTGCGTGACGGCCGACGAGTTGGAGCTCATAATTCTTCTTGTGTGATGTTCCAATATTACACGGCGGGCTCAATCGAGCGGGGATGATCGACTCTCAATGTTGACTGCTATCTTGGGCTAACCTTATCGGGAATGGGGTCACATCCCCGATATTCTTTGTCCCATCTATTGTCCTTTGCTTATTAAAAACGAGCGTATGTATGCTAGTAGCGGAAGGACAATGATGCGCTATAGAAAGAACTAAAATGAATACTTCATGTTTGTAGCAGTCAGCATAGCGTATTATCATAAATTCTGTGCTGGTGATGATGGCGACGATACGCATTCATTAGATATACGAACCGATAAAACAAACACTCGATGTGGAGCGGGATAAGTAGACCTGTTATTATTATTTTCCTTGTATTTCCACTTCACTTTGCACATTTGTGTTTCTCTCACTGGAAAAGGAAAGAAACTACGGAGCTGACAAAGCCAAAAGCGGTAGTACCCGCAAGTTGCCCTGCCTCTCTTGCGCACTCTCAGCTGCCACTCCGTTTCCAAGATGGAGTAAATTCCCAAAATTAGCCATCATCTCGTCATTCTGAATTCCGAGTACCCTATGCCATTGTTCGTACCAGCAATCACTCTCGCTAGTTTCATGTCTATTTCTCCCAAATTGTTGTTCTTTGGGTCATCAGTCTATAGACTGATTTTGATGCAGTTGTCCAACACATCATATCCAGTGCTAACCTTTTCATTTCTACGTAAATGCTACATCTCCTTTAACCTCCAACACTGTCACATCTTTTTAATTCATATATCAATCTTGGAAATTTTTTTCTGAAGAAGGAAATTTCTTGCTCGTACTAGTTTCCATTTTATGTCCTCCTTACTTCCACCTCCGTTAGTTATCTATTTCCTTTAACACATCATTTCCTAATCTAATACATCCTGCACCACCCAATTTCGTTCGACCGCACTCTATTTGATTTATTTATATTTACCTTATGCTCCTTATCCAAGACTGTGTCCATACCACTCAGATAAAATAATAATATCTTCGGAAAATCTCACAGTTTCGACATCCACTCTTTGGGTTGGGATTCCCTTCTTAAATTCATTTTCCATTTCCTTTAAAACCTTTCTTATATAAACATTAAAGAGGGATGCAAACTGCAGCTTTGTCGTACTCCTTTCTGCACAGCAGACTTTTATTCATAGACTTCGATTCTTATCACTGCAGATTAATATTTTGTACAGATTGCATATAATTCTCCTTTCTCTGTATCTGATCCCGACCACCTTCAGTACCACAGATAGTCATAATAGAAGTAGCCAAAGTTCATAATCATGTAAGTGTAAGAATGGTTGGGGTATACCAAAGCATGAATATGACAAGCAGATTAGTGTAGATGAAGGACCTGATTACTTTCTCTACTGCCCAAGTAAGTATATGAATCTAATACCTTTTAGAACTTCGTTTCCTAACCTAATAATTACTGCTTCTGATTTCGTTTGAAGACTGTGTTCATTCTATTCAGGAATGTATTTTTATCATCTGCAGACTCAGATAAATCAATAACAATATTCAAGAGGACAAATTAGGGCAAATGTTCGTTTATAGGAACGGGAGTTAACGATTGGAGGAACGATTGAGGAACACCACGGGAATACCGACGCCAGTGATTAGTGCACCTATGTGAGGGACAACATGAGGGATAACATGCGTGGGACTGTTATGCAAGAAGTAACATAGTTCTGCGTTACCTTTACGACGTACAATACTTGTGAGTAGTACCATAATGTGTGGAACACCGTGAGTTTACACTACCTTTCATTAGTACCGCAACATGACATATGCCATGGTTGTACTTTGCTAGCGATAAGTAGCATTATGAGGGGCCGAAGACCTGGATTTTGGACCCCTTTAAACCACAAGAATAATGGATTCACGAATGTGCTTTAGAATCAGTCCCTTGGCCAGAAATACTATTGTTTTAAGATAGTTTCTGGGATGGTGGGACATGGCCGGTCAGATCGATTGATTGTTTTAAATTCATTTTCATCCATTTATCCTTCATAGTCTCGGTTTGAATTCTGGTCAGTCGATGATTTTTGATCACTAGGGGTCGGTGACCCTAAACAACAAGCATCATCATCATGTTTTTAAACGTTTTCAAAGGGCTTGGAAATTTATCGAACATTTCTCTTGATAATATATTTCAATCCCTTACTGCTCTTCCTATAAATGAACATTTACCAATTGGCCTCTTGGATTCCAACTTTGTCTTCTATGATGATTTTCCAACTTTTAAAAGCTCCGCTCAAGCTCATCTTTCCATTGAAGGCTCGTAACGTACAGCGAAGTCTTCCGAACGAAGTTTATTATTTGATTATTAATTGATTCCAGAAAGTTCACGTTATCATAAAATCAGTGAATTCTAGAGAGTAGTTATCACATCCAGGTGCCCTTAACTTGACATAATCCTTTTCCCGTCAAATCATTACGATCTGGATATTGTGAAATTGCACTGAAATGAGTATTCTGGTATCATATTGTCAGTTGGATTCTATCTGTAATTTAAAACACACGTTGTCGTGTTTACCAATATTTACTAAATCACAACAAATCACAACAAATCTTCCTACAGTATCTGATATTCTTATCAGAGTTATAACATTGATTCTTGCAGTTTCAGCTGAACTAACAAGTACCGCATAGCTTTCCGGGACCTGTTCATATTTTAAGACATATTTTGTGAAGGTTTGCAGTTATTTCGAAGATCAGAGCCATATGAATTGAGAAAACGGGTATAGTCCTGTAGACGTAAGCTCCATCGATCTCCAAACCACACATTGCGTGCTCTGCGCCATTGTGCAAGTCATATCGGAATAGAGCTTTATGTCTGCTCTCTCGAACGAAGAGTTACGCCTTCTTTTAACGATCTGATGTAGCAATGAAAACATACACTCGGCTTCTGAAAATATAGTGCACTATTGGTAGCAGTTCTAAAAGAGCTATTTATGTCAAAATTCTCATATTGGGGAAACTAAAGGGAATCAAACCCCGTGAACATAAATTATTGTTGTCTGATATCAATTTCCGTGAGGATTTTCTGGACCAGTCCTGACAATCAATCAATCAATCAATCAATCAATCAATCAATCAATCAATCAATCAATCAATCAATCAATCAATCAATCAATCAATCAATCAATCAATCAATCAATCAATCAATCAATCAATCAATCAATCAATCAATCAATCAATCAATCAATCAATCAATCAATCAATCAATCAATCAATCAATCAATCAATCAATCAATCAATCAATCAATCAATCAATCAATCAATCAATCAATCAATCAATCAATCAATCAATCAATCACCACTGTACTGCACATAGCACTGTTGGCCGGGTAGCAGAGTCCATATCAGTTGTTTACCTACGCTTTTCTTAATTCTTCTTCCTATAAATGAGTATTTGCTCCAATTTGTCTCTTGAATTCCAACTTTATCTTCATGTCATAACATTTCCTACTTTTAATAATTGCGCTCAAGCTCATTCGTCTGCTAATGCCATCTCACCTTATCCCTCCACTGACATTCCCTTTAGTCGAGCAGCTCGTCTGCTTGTTCCCACATTTTACCAGTCCAAAGTGTGCAATATTTTCGTACCACTACTCTTTTGTCGGAAATCACCGAGAACAATTCGTGCTGCTTTGCTTCGGGTCGTTTCCAGTTCTGGAATCAAATAATCCTGGTGGAGGTTCCGATGCACTAGAACCATACAGTACCTGTGACTTACTGGTCCTCTCTTTTATATCGTTACGATAATTCCTATCACAGATGTTTTTCATTTATTTTAAAAAATTGTATAACAAGAAACTTTGAATTACTCTCTCAGTCTCAAAAAACGCTTACAGACACTTGAAGGGCACCTGCGCAATGATTTGAGTGTAGTGGTGTGTGTTTTGCTATGTCAACATTTGTTGTCCCCCCCCCACCTTTCCTGTTACTTCCCCTTCCTTTCTCAAGCGTAGTCTTGGTGGCTGGTTGTGTCCAGCCTTTGAGTCTCATTATTTATTTGTCACTCTATCGGAGCACCTACTGTGGGGTTACTTTCGAACCCGAGGCTGCTGGGCTGCGAGCATCGGAGCGTAAGTCGTGAGTGAATGTTGCATGTGTATATTGAGTGAAAGGTTAATGCTTTAATTGGGTAAGAGTTGTGCTTCTGTGTGTGCTGTGCTGTGGGGATGTGCCGGGTTCGTAACCCAGGGGCCTATGGGCCTGTTGAAGGCCGTTTTATTTTCGTAATATGTATTTATTTAATGTTACATGCTGGTAATATTTGTATTTCATTTATTTTACCTGTTGGTAATAGATCTTCTGTTCTCTGTTGAATGTCAACGGAAGAGTACTGGTTTATTATTGGAAGGGTGCTTCAGTTATGATATTGTAAATATTTTGTTACTGTGACCTTCCACGAATCTCTCAGTTCAGGATTCTTGATGTTAAATCTGCGCCTCGGCCGGTATCAGACGGAGATACATGAGTCTCCACTCAAAGGACGTGAAAGTTCATCAAGTTGGGTCACAGAATCATATCGTGGATTTATGTTGGTTCGACTGACGTGAGAAAACGAGTGCTGATTACTATCCTAGTCTAGGTTATTATCATGACGTTCTTTATACTGTGAAAAATGAGAACACGGAAAAATATAACTTTCGTGGAAGGATTTTCCGTTTAATGATTAAGAATATATTTTAAATAACAGCTACAAGACTAATAAAATGAAAACAACACAAATGGATATTGAAGTAATTGAATGCACGTTAATTAAAAGAAAAGAAAATACCTAACTTCCAACTCTTGTTAATATCGCTTTTCATACTTCATCGATAGTATTGATTTATTAGAAAAAATCTAAAGAAATCATTATCTCAGCGCTGAAGGCTTAAAAATTAAAATTCAGTCCATCATTCACTACATTTTGTCTTCAAACTGATGGTCAAAGATTGTTAATTCTTGTTGGCTTGGCACGCCTATTCTGACTCCAGTAAATGTCTCAACATCCCGTTATTATACTCAAATCATCGCTTAATTTGTTGAAAATTTATCTAACAACTTGAACACACCGCACCGGTGATCTACGTCCATGATTATCATACAGGTCGAGAAAATAATCAAATAACATAAGACAACATCGTAATCTGTCAATCACAACACTGAGCAAATAATAAATGAACTCAATCTCTTCTGGGCTTCACCAGCATCTGCACCTAAATAATGGACATTTGAAAATATAATCAACACCAACTACAATGATTTCAAACTACGATGACTCCGCAGCTCTGGTGTCCTCCGCGAAATCAACCTGTAAAACTACAGCAGCTCTAAGCGTCAAAATAGGCTATACAATAAATTCAGCTAGCAAGAGGAATTGATTTACTCACCGTATATGAATGAAAATCATTCACATCCCTTGTGACATGGTTCTCAACTATGCAGTAATATTACTTCGTGAAGATCTTATGTCAATCCAATACTGTGCGCAAACATCTACATTGTATCTAATTAATGTAATTTAGACGATCTTACTATCAGTGTTCTCGAAATACCCTGAAGTATTATTATAAATACCGCCTCATGCCTAAATAATTACCATTCATTATAGCAATATCGAATCCACACGCATGACTAATTCAATTCCTACCACAATAAATCTCATCAGGACTTCTATAACGCATCATTCTATAAAATATATAATCCCAATGACACATTTAGGACAATTCATATAACATCAACCATTTGCATATTTCGACGATCCTATCATAATAAACATTTCATCACATCACACATATGTCATGCTCAACGAATTCTTATTTCATTAGGAAAATATATTGTCACTTCACGTTACGAAGACTACTAATCCCATCGCCGTATTAACGCAATATTATCGTAACAACATCACAATTACATTCCCAAACACTGTACCCAACATAAGAATATGATCGCTGATGACTCTAAATTACGCACATTATGATTACCAATTCCTTCTAATGTATTCGAACCACGAATTAGACTAAGATATCTTCATGATGACACTATTTAATACGAATGTTCTCCATGCCTAAGTCTATCTGTATAACCTTGCTAGCATTCGCTTAGATTTATGTGACATAGCGCACAATATCTCGCGATTCATGATCATTTACCACACAATTTTACAACACTCTTATCCACTGTGAAACAATGATTGACAAGTAGAACGGTCGCCTTAAATCTGTATAGTTTGGCATGTCACAAATTGACATAAATAAAAACATACTACTCTACTTTAAAAAGCGGCTACATAGCGGGATAGTAAGACATTGACTTGGAATACTTATCCTTCGTTGGCTTCGTGAAGAAGACACCTCTCATTCACTGGCGTTTAAATTCTAACCATTGGTGTCCATCTCAGCTTTCGTCAGACCTTTCGAGATCCTATGGTAATTTAACTGGTCATGCTGCGATTCATAAGAATCTCATAATCGTATCCAATGGTTGCTGGCCTCATGTTACCTGAAACTTATAATTATTCGTTAGAGTAGGGTTACATGCATTAATATTATCTACAATATTCGCATACAACACTTGCCTTAGTATTATGATAAAACAAAATACGTATTTTGTTGTACAAAGGTTACTCTCCTTATAATCTATCAATAACGTATTGTGATCTAGCTTCTCGTCTGATTTATTTCGCTCCGTGTGCAACGACTCTAATCCTCTTTGAGTTTTTAACAGAACTGAAGTCTACTCTTATTTGAAAACCAAAATCTCATACCACATTACAATAATAACAGCCGGTTTGCTTTTTTTAGTCTTCTCCATATTTCCCAGCTTCCATAGGTTTTTGACAATCAAACACTTGACTTCTTAATGCAGTGCGCTCTTGTATGATCATTTACGTCGGCAAAGGAATTCGTTTAACAATCTGCCAGATAATGTTTTGTTTATCAATCGACAATTTAATTACCAGTCTCTATCATCGAATCGTATCAGACTAGACAACCAGGGTATGGCCCGATTAATTCAACTCATTCCATGGCCTCCGATACTTTTCTATCATTGATATTCTCGCTATTTATTCGCATTTAACAAACTTTACTTGAGGAAACTGCAATATTCACTTAATTCTGTATTACGTGCCATGACATCTCATTATCCACCGTAATTTAACAAAATACCACTGGGTTCAGAGCTTGTCGTTTTTTCCGATACCTTCAGTCCGTTGCTTGTCGTTCATATAGTTGAGCGAGTTATTTGGGTTTATGACTTACCTGGACGTATAGTAATCGGACATACGATTTCACTGATGTTGATTTCACAATAAACTTCCAATGTCTTCACCAACTCCAATCTGATATTCATTGGAAGGTTATATTACTTTTGAATAAATGATGGATGAGTTTACGAATGGAAAACTCCCTAACCTCGGTTAACCTCACTTCCCGTCTGGGCATATTCCTTTTTCCTCGGCCCTAATGCTAGCACCTTCTCAGTCCTAAATAAACTCATAACCACATAAAATGTTATGTAACCTTCATTTAAAATCCCGTGTATGTGACTTCATGTACACTTGTAATTTATGAACTTTCTCTGGCTTTGCTGTGGTACCTAGTGTTTACAGTGCACTGTATCTTCTGGTATGGAGTAGAACAATTTTGTTGCTATCATTGATCTGTCTCAGCCTTATCCTTGGCTTTGACAATATGAAAGTGACTGAGGTGTGAGTGATGCTAATAATGCCGTTCC